>NC_052307.1:29621736-29756736 GCF_016432855.1 Salvelinus namaycush
TTCTAAAATTGATTGAATTGTTGTTTTTTCTCTCGTCAATCTACACACAATACCCCATAATGACAAAGCAAAAACAGGTTTTTAGAAATGTTTGCTAATTTATAAAAAATAAAAAAACGGAAATATCACATTTACATAAGTATACAGACCCTTTGCTCAGTACTTTGTTGAAGCACCTTTGGCAGCGATTACAGCCTCGAGTCTTCTTGGGTATGACGCTACAAGCTTGGCACACCTGTATTTAGGGAGTTTCTCCCATTTTTCTCTGCAGATCCTCTCAAGCTCTGTCAGGTTGGATGGGGAGCGTCGCTGCATAGCTTTTTTCAGGTCTCTCCAGAGATGTTCGATCGGGTTCAAGTCCGGGCTCTGGCTGGGCCACTCAAGGACATTCAGAGACTTGTCCCGAAGCCACTCCTGCATTGTCTTGGCTTTGTGCTTAGGGTCGTTGTCCTGTTGGATGGTGAACCTTCCCCCCAGTCTGAGGTCCTGAGCGCTCTGGAGCAGGTTTTCATCAATGATCTCTCTGTACTTTGCTCCGTTAATTTTTCCCTCGATCTTCACTAGTCTCCCAGTCCCTGCCGCTGAAAAACATACCCACAGCAAGATGCTGCCACCACCAAGAGATAGTGCCAGATTTTCTCCAGATATGACGCTTGGCATTCAGGCCAAAGAGAATCTTGTTTCTCATGGTCTGAGAGTCTTTAGGTGCCTTTTAGCAAACTCCAAGCGGGCAGTCATGTGCCTTTTACTGAGGAGTGGCTTCGTCTGGGCACTCTACCATAAAGGCCTGATTGGTGGAGTGTTGCAGAGATGGTTGTCCTTCTGGAAGGTTCTCCCATCTCCACAGAGAAACTCTGGAGGTCTCACTGAGTGACCATCGGGTTCTTGGTCATCTCCCTGACCAAGGTCCTTCTCCCCCGATTGCTCAGTTTGGCCGGGTGGCCAGCTCTAGGAAGAGTCTCAGTGGTTCCAAACTTCTTTCATTTAAGAATGATGGAGGCCACTGTGTTCTTGGGGACCTTCAATGCTGCAGAAATGTTTTGGTACCCTTCCCCAGATCTGTGCCTCGACACAAACCTGTCTCGGAGCTCTACAGGCAATTCCTTTTACCTCATGGCTTGGTTTTTGCTCTGACATGCACTGTCAACTGTGGGACCTTATATAAACAGGTGTTTATTTCCAAATCATGTCAAATCAATTGAATTTACCACAGGTGGACTCCAATCAAGTTCTAGCAACATCTCAAGGATGATCAATGGAAACAGGAGGAACCTGAGCTCAATTATGAGTCTCATAGCAAAGGGTCTGAATATTGATGTAAATAAGGTATTTCTGTTGTAACATTTTTAAGAAATGTGCAAACATTTCTAAAAACCTGTTTTCGCTTTGTCATTATGGGGTATTGTGTGTAAAAAAAGATGTAATACATTTTAGAATAAGACTGTAACATAACAAAATGTGGAAAAAGTCAAAGGGTCTGAATACTTTCTGAAGGCACTGTACACTGGTGTCAGGTGTAAGGGCACATACCATACAGTACAGTTTTTTTCTGTTGACATTTCCTGAGACATTCCCCTGTGGCCAGCTGGGTTTCCCTGTGGCAGCAGAGATACCATGTACAGCTGTCAATTGTGTGTGTAGGTGTGTTTTACTATAGACATTAAAAGTGAGTGTGAGTGCAATAGATTAATTTGCATTGATTTAATTGAATAAACGTTATTAATCCTATAAAGGGATTAACACATTGGGTAACATTTCTGTGAGTGTAATATTTCTGTGAGTGTAATATTTCTGTGATTGTACACAGGAAGGCTCTAGACACTACATGTACTGACTGCTGACCCAATGTTTGTTTCCATGACAACAGAAGGAGCTGCCAACAGTGGAGCCCTCTGAGTGCTCTCTGTCTGTCTCAGCCTGCTCTCTCTCTCAGCCTGGTCCTCTGTCTGTCTCAGCCTGGTCTCTCTCTCAGCCTGGTCCTTTGTCTGTCTCAGCCTGGTCCTCTGTCTGTCTCAGCCTGGTCCTCTCTCAGCCTGGTCCTCTGTCTGTCTCAGCCTGGTCCTCTCTCAGCCTGGTCCTCTCTCAGCCTGGTCCTTTGTCTGTCTCAGCCTGGTTCTCTGTCTGTCTCAGCCTGGTCCTCTGTCTGTCTCAGCCTGGTCCTCTGTCTGTCTCAGCCTGGTCCGCTGTCTGTCTCAGCCTGGTCCTCTGTCTGTCTCAGCCTGGTCCGCTGTCTGTCTCAGCCTGGTCCTCTGTCTGTCTCAGCCTGGTCCGCTGTCTGTCTCAGCCTGGTCTCTGTCTCAGCCTGGTCCTCTGTCTCATCCTGGTCTCTGTCTCATCCTGGTCCTGCGTGTGTGAGGGTGGTGAGCGTGTGTCCCAGCAGAAGTGTTAGCAGAACCTGTCACAAAGTCTCACACGTGGATCTACTAGCAACCAATTCCATGAGCAGCAGCACTTAAGAAGAGCTCCTCCTTAAATTGCACATTTTTGTAAGAAATGTGTATTATATGTTAACAGTTGAATTATTTTGGTGCATTGCTGTGCATTGCTGTGACTTGGAAGATGCTTTTCTTTTGTGGAAATAGTTTGGAGATTTTGAGAGATTGATCGACTTGGTCTTGCAAGACTCATCTGCAGTGCTGAATCATCAGATAACAGAGGATAGGGGGACTAAAAACCCAACATGGACAACAAGAAGAATTAGGACATAGATAAACAAACACAAAACCAACAAAGGGAGAAAGAGGAAGGATTTCTGAGGAATTTCTGGAATATAGTTCAGGCCTTGACAGCGAAACAAGCATTTAGACGAACAAACAAGAAAAATAGCACTTGGAAAGGCGGTGGGAACATTCTGAACACTGAGGGAGTATCTTAATTTATGTGCAATGGGTTGTTTCATTGAAAAACACATTTCATATTTTTATTTGTATTTTTCATAAAAGTGCATTGTTTAAAAAATGCATTTATCTATAGGTGCATTATTGAAATAAGTGCTTTCATCAAGAAGCACAAGCACATCAGTCTAGAGTAGACTGCATTGTTTAATGAGGTCACAATGGAGATGAAAATGAATGCATTCTCTAAGCATTGTTTCAGAGACCTTGCCATCACATATCTTGAAAATGTTAAAAGTGAGTCAGGAAAAAATAAATTGCTAAGAGAATCCCCAGAGACTCTGAGGGCAGACTTAATTCTAAAAGCAGATGATCCTAATGCTTGGCACACAGCTCTCGACAAGAACAATAATGAACTTAAAATGTCAGGAAACAGAACAATGAGGCAACTGTACATTGATTCCACCCCCAAATTTAACATGCATATTTATAATAACGGCACTGTGATGATTCAAGGTTCGGAGGCCAAGTCTGGATCAATTTGTCCACAACTTCGACCAAATAAAACCTCTTGTTGATGAACTTAAAACCTCTCCATTGTCACTACCTACAACAGCCTCCACTCCCTCTGTGCCCCAATATGTAGTCCCCAGTGTCCCTCCCTCGCCTGCAGCAGATACAGCCCTGAGCAAGCCTCTCTCACACGGGACACCTGCAGTACCACAGAATATTATAGAGGAGGAGATCAGCCTGGTGCGTCAGCATAGGGACGAGATCAGCCTGGTGCTTCAGCATAGGGACGAGATCAGCCTGGTGCGTCAGCATAGGGACGAGATCAGCCTGGTGCGTCAGCATAGGGACGAGATCAGCCTGGTGCGTCAGCATAGGGACGAGATCCGGGAGCTGCAGTGTGCAATGAAAAATGTTGAGGAGGACAACCAGGCTCTCAGGTTGGAAGTCTGTAGACTTAGAGAGGAACTGTCCAGCACAGTCAACACCAGCCACATGCACGACCTGCATAAAGGGCTACATGAGCTGAGGCAGGCCACCACCAGCCACCACCATCCACTCTACAAAGAGTCCCACAAAAACACAGGACCAAGCCAACAGCTGAATCAGAACCAACCAACCAAAACAACCAACCATTGCACCAACCCAGCTGACACCCTCCATCCCCATCACACGGCCTGTAATTACTCCCATCACTCCTGACATACTCCACAGATCTGATGAGAAACAAGACATTATTTTAACGATGGACTCCAATGGAAAGTTTATATTAAACTTTTCCCAAATAAATAGGTGGCAAAATGATGGTGCCCCACAACAGAGAGAGGTATGGAGCTCTTGACTGCGGCTCAGCTTGTCTCCCCAACATTCACACGGGGACCAATGACCTGCGTGCCCAACAGGAGAGAGTGGCCACATAACTAAGAGGAGTGATTGACAGGGCCACCATCTTCCCCATCGCGAATATTGTAATATCTACCTTGCTCCAGAGGAGAGATTTCTACCACAGGAGGTTGGTGGCACCTTAATTGGGGAGGATGGGCTTATGGTAATGGCTGGAGCGGAATGGGTGGAATGGTAGCAAATACAAACACATGGTTTGATGCCATTCCATTTCTTCCTGGCCATTATTATGAGCCCTCCTCCCCTCAGCAGCCTCCTGCGATTTCCACCTTGCCACCATTGGACTGTCTTTACGACAATGTACACCTGTACAAAGAGGCAGTCCCCACCTTCTCCAGGACCTTAAAGGATGTTGCTCTGGGTGGCCAGTCCACCTCACCCCACAAGAGCAACAGAACAGCCACCAACTCTCTGAGACAAATCAGATGCTCCTTTAGACATGCATCCAGTGGTGCCTTACAGAAACTGGAGAACAGCCAGCAACACTGCCCCCCACACCACCATCTACCACTTCTCTCCCAGGAACTGCATGCAGACACACTGAGCTATGACCAAGTCATACGCAGTCAAAGAGGCCCCACGCAGAGTTTGGAGCATCGCCGGCCACACTGCCCTCCACACCACCCTCTTCAATTCTCCCTACAACCTCCCTCACATTTTACCAGACCAGGCCCACCTCAGCACAGCTCTACCAGGCCCACCTCAGCACAGCTCTACACAGCACCGACTTCTACCCTAGGGTCTGGCAAAACACTGTTGAGGTTATTGCACCACATGATGCAGTCCACACCATGTATCATTCACATCATCAGCCCTTGTATGCTGAAAGTTTGGAGCTTCGCCAGCCACACTGCCCTCCACACCACCCTCCTCAATTCCCCCCACACCCTCCCTCCCAGGCTAGTTTTGGTTACCCTCTCTACTCCCATCCCCAGGGCAGGCCTGGGACACTCCTGCCCCCCATGTCAGCCCCAACCCTGCAACAGGAGCTAGAATAGAGCATTGGCAGCCACTTCGGTCGGGTGGACTGAGCTCTGCCAACACTGCACTCCCAGTTCCTGCCCCAGCCCCTGCAACGAGCGACTTGAGAGAGGTCTGTCAAATGCTCAGTCTGCTCTGCTCTCACGTGGTTGGTCGGGGACCTTGGCAAAGTCTCAGCTCACTCAACAAATAACTGCAGATGACCCTATGCCTGTTAGCTCTTATGAGCTGAATAGCCCTTCTGACTTTAAATCTCTCAGGGTGCTTGGGCTAATGCATCTAATGCGCGAAACATGAATAAAGAAATGGACACAATTGCCATTTGGGTACAGGACTCGTGTCCTGACATTCTGGCTCTCTCTGAAACATGGTTAAATGCTTCTGTCGCTGATAAAGACATTGAAGTAAATTATTCATGTATTTAGATGTGACATATTACAGAAAGGGAGAGGAGTGGCCATATACTGTAAGTAAAATCAAATTTCATAGTCCCAATCTTTAAATATTTCTGTTCCCAAGAAATTTTAGCTCCTTGTTGTACTGTAGATGTGTCCATAAACCAGAATACGTATGTATTTGTTACTGGGATTTACCACCCCCTGCTGTCATGGCGGATGCTATTTGTGCTATATCTGAGTGCTTCACACTTTTTCTGTCCTCGGAGTTGGTCATTTTAGGGGATTTGACTCTGGATTGGCTATCTCCGGCCTCAAATCAATTTAAGAGTATATGCATTTGAATGTGACTCAATTGATCTCAAAACCCACATGGCTAAATTTAAAAAATCCTGTTAACTCATTAATTGATTTACTAATAATAACTTACTAATAATCCCCATAAATATTTGGCTAGTGGAGTATTTGCATATGATCTCAGTGATCATTGTCCCATAGAACAGTATGTATTAGAGATATGAAACAACAAAAATACTAATCCTCGTTTAATTAAGAAGATACATTTGAAAATGTATCTCCTCAAAGGTTGTTACATGACATGTTCTACTCTGATATCAGTATTCCTGACCCTGAGTTGGCTCTAGAAAATGTATCCTACATGTTTATTCCTCTGGCAGATAAAACACACCCCTTTTAAACAATTCAGAGTCAAAGATAGATCTAACCCTTGGTTTTCATCTGACCTCACTCAAATGACAAATCAAGTCTGGGCCAAAGCAAGGAAAACTGACTCTGTAGTGGACTGGCAATCTTTCAGACAATTGAAAAACAGATGTACTATCTCGATACAGAGAGCCAAATCAAGCTATTTTTTCATCTCTAACTCTGCTGGTGATCCTTCTAAATTTTGGAAAACAGTAAATGCGCTGAAGCGTACAAATTCCTCTTCTTCCTTGTCTAAGGGAAAGGCGGATACTTAGTCAGTTGTACAACTGAATGCATTCAACTGAAATGTGTCTTCCGCATTTAACCCAACCTCTCTGAAATCATAACTGAGAAGAATGGGATAAGTGATGCTTTTAATCATTATTTTATCTCTGTAGGCTTTTTCTTTGAGAGAAACTGTGGTTTAATAAACTTTTTTTATTTTAAATATAACCTTTATTTAACTAGGCAAGTCAGTCAAGAACAAATTCTTATTTACAATGATGGCCTACACTGGCCAAACCAGGACGACACTGGGCCAATTGTGTGCCGCCCTATGGGACTCCCAATCACGGCCGGTTGTAATACAGCCTGGAATCGAACCAGTGTGTCTGTAGTGATGCCTTTAGCACTGAGATGCAGTGCCTTAAACCGCTGTGCCACTCGGGAGCCCTGGTCAGTCAATCGACTGCTCTTCCCTCTGCCAGCCTCGAGCTGACTCAACGGTTAACCCGTCAACTTCTAGTGAATCTTTGTTTTCATTTCAACAATTTACTATTTGTGATGTACTAGATGCCTTGCTTAAGATTTATGTAAAACAAATCCACTGGGGCTGATCTACTTTACCAGTTTTTTCTGCAGCTCTCTGCCCCCCTGATTGCTGAATCATTAATCAATATTTTTAAGCTTGGAAGGCGGCCCACGTACTGCCCCTTCATAAAGGTGGAGACCCTTGTGACTTAAATAATTATCGCCCTATTTCTAAACTTTCTTGCCGAGCTAAAATATTACAATCCTTGATTAATTCTCAGCTAAGATCTTGCTTATCTTTGAAATGTATTCTAAATGTACATCAGTCAGGATTTAGTTCAGGTCATAGCACTATCTCTGCTGCATCCCTAGTTATAGAAGTTGTGGTAAACTGTATGGATAAGAGCAACATTGTGTTGCCCTCTTCATTGACCTGTCAAAGGCTTTTGATACTGTTGATCACTCACTGCTAATTTAGAGGCTTTCCTCAACTGGCCGACCTAGACCAGACTGCATGTAACTGGTTTAAAAAGTTACTTGACAGACAGAACTCAGTGTGTATCTACTGATGGTGTTGAATCAGGTTTCCTGGATATTCAAAAGGTGTTCCGCAGGGGTCGATTCTGGGTTCCGTACTTTTTACTGTTTACATTACTTTTTACTGTTTACATTAACAATGTGGACTTAAAAATATGGACATATTAACAATATGGACTACATTTGTAAACAGCTGGTGCACGAAATCTAATATTAAGGAAGTCCTGTGATTTTGCTCGCCTGAGGTAGAGTATCTCATGATAAGCTGCAGACCACACTATTTACCAAGAGAGTTTTCATCTATATTTTTCGTAGCTGTCTATTTACCACCACAAACCGATGCTGGCACTAAGACTGCACTCAATGAGCTGTATAAGGCCATAAGCAAACAGGAAAAAGCTCATCCAGAGGCGGCGCTCCTAGTGGCTGGAGATTTTAATGCAGGGAAACTTAATTTTGTTTTACCTCATTTCTACCAGCATGTTAAATGTGCAACCAGAGGTAAAAAACTCTAGACCACCTTTACTCCACACACAGAGACGCGTACAAAGCTCTCCTCGCCCTCCATTTGGCAGATCTGACCATAATTCTATTCTCCTAATTCCTTCTTACAAGCAAAAATTAAAGCAGGAAACACCAGTGACTCGGTCAATAAAGAAGTGGTCAGATGACGCAGATGCTAAGCTACAGGACTGTTTTGCTAGCACAGACTGGAATATGTTCTGGGATTCTTCTGATGACATTGAGGAGTACACCACATCAGTCACTGGCTTCATCAATAAGTGCATCTATGATATCGTCCCCACAGCGACCGTACGTACATACCCCAACCAATAGCCATGGATTACAGGCAACATCCACACTGAGCAAATGAGTAGAGCTGCCGCTCTCAAGGAGCGGGACTCTAACCTGGACGCTTATAAGAAATCCCGCTATACCCTCTGACAAACCATCAAATAGGCAAAGTGTCAATACAGGACTAAGATTGAATCATAATGCACCGGCTCCGACGCTCATCGGATGTGGCAGGGCTTGCAAACTATTACAGACTACAAAGGGAAGCACAGCTGTGAGCTGCCCAGTGACGCGAGCCTACCAGATGAGATAAATTCCTTTTATGCAAGCTTCGAGGCTAGCAACACTGAAACATGCATGAGAGCATCAGCTGTTCCGGACGACTGTGTGATCATGCTCTCTGTAGCCGATGTGTGTAAGACCTTAAAACAGGTCAACATTCACAAGGCCACAGGGCCAGACGGATTACCAAGACGTGTACTCCGAGCATGCGCTGACCAACGTGCAAGTGTCTTCACTGACATTTTCAACCTGTCCCTGACTGAGTCTGTAATACCAACATGTTTCAAGCATACCACCATAGTCCCTGTGCCAAAGAACACTAAGATAACCTGCCTAAATGACTACCGACCCGTAGCACTCACGTCTGTAGTCATGAAGTGCTTTGAAAGGCTGGTCATGGCTCACATCAACACTATTATCCCAGAAACCCTAGACCCACTCCAATTTGCATTCCACCCTAACAGATCCACAGATGATGCAATCTCTATTGCACTCCACACTGCCCTTTCCCACCTGGACAAAAGGAACACAAATGTGAGAATGCTATTCATTGACTACAGCTCAGCGTTCAACACCATAGTGCCCTCAAAGCTCATCACTAAGCTAAGGACCCTGGGACTAAACACCTCCCTCTGCAACTGGATCCTGGACTTCCTGACGGGCCGCACCCAGGTGGTAAGGGTAGGTAACAACACATCTGCCACGCTGATCCTCAACACGGTTGGCAACACAGTGTTAGGCCTGATCACCGACAACGATGAGACAGCTTATAGGGAGGAGGTCAGATACCTGGACATGTGGTGCAAGGACAACAACCTCTCCCTCAACGTGATCAAGACAAAGGAGATGATTGTGGACTACAGGAAAAGGAGGACCGAGGCCGCCCCCATTCTCATCGACAGGGCTGCAGTGGAGCAGGTTGAGAGCTTCAAGTTCCTTGGTGTCCACATCACCAACAAACTATAATGGTCCAAGCACACCAAGACAATCGTAAAGAGGGCACGACAAAGCCTATTCCCCCTGAGGAGACTGAAAATATTTGTCATGGGTCCTCAGATCCTCAAAAAGTTCTACAGCTGCACCAATGAGAGCATCCTGACTGTTTGCATCACTGCCTGGTATGGCAACCGACCGCAAGGCACTACAGAGGGTTGTGCGTAATGCCCAGTACATTACTGAGGCCAAGCTTCCTGCCATCCAGGACCTCTATACCAGGCGGTGTCAGTGGAAGGCCCTAAAAATTGTCAAAGACTCCAGCCACCCAAGTCATAGACTGTTCTCTCTGCTACAGCACGGCAAGCAGTACCAGAGCGCCAAGTCCATGTCCAGGAGGCTTCTTAACAGCTTCTAGCCTCGCTACTGTTATTTTACTGCTGCTCCTTAATTGTTTGTTATTTTTATTTTTTACTTAACTTATTTTTTCTTAACTGCATTGTTGGTTAAGGGCCTGTAAGTAAGCATTTCACTGTAAGGTGTCCACCTGTTATATTCATCAGCCATCAGAGTCCAGCAACTGTGGGGCATATGCTTTGGTAATGCCAATTTCTGAGGGGGTTTGGGGAGGCATTCATGGGCCAGATGGTGTTTGAGCTGCTAATGGAGAATGGCTATTGTTTATTTTGTTTCAGTATAGGCAGTTATGTCATGTCAATGGTTACAATGTGCAGATAGGTGTCACAATAACAGAATCCACATTTTTTTGGTTAATTTTATTTTCTCTTTTATGTCTTTTATTTAAACTGTTGCATGTATATATATTGTAATGTTTTATTTTTTGTTTCAGTCATTCTTCTTGTTTAATTGTTTTGTATGATGCCTTGGTGGGAAGGATAAGTTTGGTGGATGTTGTATTGATGTCAATCTCTCCATGTTCTCAAATTTGAAAATGTATGAAGTATAAAAAAACAAAAACATAGATGATTTAGTTCAATAGATGAGAATAAAAACGGACTTCTATAGAAATGGGTCCTACCTTGCTCTAAATAGTTGAAAGCAGATTATTCAGTCGACGTTCCTATCGGTCCTAGACTATGGCGACATCATCTATATGAACACAGCTGCCACTTCATTAAAGCTGTTAGATGCAGTTTATCAGTGTCCTGCGCTTTATTACAGGTGACAATTTTCATACTCATCACTGCATTCTCTGCCAGAAAGTTGGTTGGCCCTCTTTGATGTCACGTAGGTTGATACAATGCCATGTTGTCTTTTAAGTTCCACTTTACCTAACATCTTTAGACATACGAGTTACCACACCCGGTCTCAGGGATGGTTAACTGGAAATTCCTTTGGTCTCTACTGAGTTAGGAAAATCAGCTTTTAGTTCTTGCACATTTGTGGATCTTCAAAATGTTCTTAAATGTGATGTTCTGGTGCCTCCAGGGCAATTCAGAAAGCTGATTGAGAACATCATTACTGATGAATGTGGTTTTTTTTACCTTGTTTTTCTTTCTGCTTGCATTTATATTGATGTGTGTATTTTGTGTAATTTCTGTAATTCAGGGCTCATCTGTAAAAAAGAGGCCGTGTTCTCAGTATGACTCCCTGATTAGAGAGTTACATTTTCTTAAAAACATTTATTGTGAAGGTGTAAACCTGACTGACTCGCTTTACTCATATACAGACCTAATGGAGTCTGGAGTGACAGACTGTATGTGTGTAAGTTCTCGCCTCCATCTGATGGGCTCAGTACTGTACACACCATTCTCTCTCCTCTAAGATCTATCTATCCCATTTCCATGGAGACAGCCGGCATCTGAAGTGCAGCATGCTCCTTTCACAGACAGACAGACGAGGTGCCAGACATTAACACATGATTGATGAGACTTAAACACGGTTTCATTTCAGAAAAATCATTTATTCCAGATCCAAATTGCGTTATCACACTTCTAAACACCATATCACCAGGGGTGGAATTGGGGGAGAATATGTGTAAACACTGTTCCCAGAGTGAATTCCTTAGTGATTATTTCCCCCCCCCAACATTACCTATCTGTATATTATGATCCTCTGCTAGGCTTGCCTGTAGACGAGGCTGATCATATACACACAGCCAGCCAGCGAGGAGTACATTCGGGGGGGGGGGGGGGGAAAGACCTGGCACACTTCCCCATTCTAGACTACTGAACAAGGAGTCATGTCTGTTTTACACCTTACATTTCTATCTGATCACCCTGTAACATTGCTCCCCCCTGAGCAAGCCCCTGGCAGCCCATAGTCAGGCTGGCAGTAAGGCAGTTTACATGCTGTACAATCATATCACTGCTGTTGTTCCTGCTGCTGCGTCATACCATAGTACTCCGGAATATATGACTGCATCTCAAATGGCATCCAATTACCTATATAGTGCAATACTTTTGACCAGAGTCCCATAGGTCTTGGTCGAAACTAGTGCACTATAAAGTGAATAGGGTGCCATTTGGGAGACACCCTGAATAAATGACTAATAACCAAGTGTGCTTCTACAAAGCATAGAAGTCAAGGTGGTTTTTCCTAAGGCTAATTGATAAGTTGAGTGTATTTGGCACAAACAATAAAAGCACTTTTAGCCAATTCAACCATTCTACCTTCAGTCATAGCAGGCCATGTAACTGATGGGTTGATCCCCTGGCATTCAATATGGGCAATTTAATACTGGTATGTAAAATCTTCCTCCACATGCACCACTGGGGATGAACTTAAAAGAGCTCTAAATAACTTAAACATCACGAGTTATAATCTCCATCATTAAATGTTGATCACAGAGAATAAGTGAAATTAGTGGCACTGGTTTATGGTAATGTCTGGGAGTTTGTTTCTCATACTAACTCTGCTTCATAATTGTCATCCAGCACTTGCAACATCAGCCATAGGCAAAATGTGAAGGAACCTGCTCAAGTAATTAAAAATAAAAGGCAACACCCTTTAAGAAAAAAAAGCTAATTCGCAGCAAATAGATCTGTGGAGAGAGAGAGAGAGAGAGAGAGAGAGAGAGAGAAATAGGAAGCCGAACAGAGAGAGTAAGGGCTCTATTTAATCAGATCCGATTTAGCCGACATCCGGTCATTTTGACAGTGTCTGAGGTGGAACTGCTTTATTGCTGTCAAATCCACAAGTGGCTCCTGGCATTATACCTAAAGCAGGCATTACCAGTAAGAGAAATCCCATGCAGCCTTTTTACAAGATCAAACACTGGAATGTGAGATGCAAGATAGAAATCCTTATTATTTTATTTAATGATTTTCAATTTGAGCGTAATTATTTCTATATAGCCTAGACCTTTTCGTTCTGAACTAATGCGAGTGGGACTGGTGTGGCTTCGTGACAATGATCAAGAGCAGCTACTCACCGGTTTGACAGCTCCAACGCAGTTACACTTCACACACGGCCAAAACATCAGCTATGCGGTTGTCGGCTATTGCCAGATAACGCTTGATCTGATTGAATCTATGCCTAAGTATCACACTCTAATAAACTAGACATTTAACTGATAAACTTATAGTTGTGCCACAATCACTAGCAGTCAAATCATGTTCTTTGTTGAGATCCAGTCCATTATGGCTATCAGTCCAGCTCCAGCATTCGATGGCTAGTAGGCTACTAGCATATCGGTGCACATCTCAAATGACACTATATTCCCCATGTAGTTCCCTACTTTCACCACAGGATAGACTGCTGTTTCTAACTTTTCCTGTTTAGCATACTGTGTTACAGTGCTAGCCGATGCTAACTGGCGCTGCTATCGTATGATGTTGAGGTATCCTTGGTCTGGGTAGAGGAGGTTGGCCAGCAGAGAAAGGAGGCAAGGTCCATCTCTAAGACAGTGTCCTGGGTAGTAGATGAACTGGACAGCTTTTCCTATTGAGTCCTTTAGGTCAGCATACTGTTTACTGCTGGGCATGGACTCCAACACAACCAGAGCCTAGAAACACACGAAACACACAAGCTGAGCAACTGTGTGTGTGTGTGTGTGTGTATATATGTATGTGTGTGTATGTATGTGTGTGTACCTGTTGTGCTTTAGCAGTCAGCTGCTGGTCGGTGCTGGGCTGGAGGCGGACCTGGTCCTCTGAGGGAATCTGGACTGAGAGAAACGCAGACAGACTGCGCACCACCACCCTGAACCTAAACATGCACACACCGGAGTTACCAAAAGAATCACACAGTAAACACCGATGATGAATATACAGTGTTTTCAGAAAGTATTCAGACCCCTTGACTTTTCCCACATTTTGTTAGGTTACAGCCTTATTCTAAAGTTGATTGGATTTTTTTATTTTATTTTTCCCCTCAATCTACACACAATAACTCACACTGACAAAGTAAAAATAGGTTTTCAGAAACGTTTAAAAAAACGTATAAAAAAAAAAGAATCACATTTACATAATTATTCAGTCCCTTTACTCAGTACTTTTTTGAAGCACCTTTGGCATCAATTACAGCCTCGAGTCTTCTTGGGTATGATGCTACAAGCTTGGCACACCTGTATTTGGGGAGTTTCTCCCATTCTTCTCTGCATATCCTCTCAAGCTCTGTCAGGTTGGATGGGGAGCGTCGCTGCACAGCTTTTTTCAGGTCTCTCCAGAGATGTTCGACTGGGTTCAAGTCCGGGCTCTGGCTGGGCCACTCAAGGACATTCAGACACTTGTCTCGAAGCCACTCCTGCATTGTCTTGGCTGTGTGCTTAGGGTCCTTGTCTTGTTGGAAGATTAAAATTTGCCCCAGTCTGAGGTCCTGAGCAGGTTTTCATCAAGGCTCTCTCTGTACTTTACTCCGTTCATCTTTGCCTCGATCCTGACTAGTCTCCCAGTCCCTGCCACTGAAAAACATACCCACAGCATGATTCTGCCACCACCATGCTTCACCGTAGGGATGGTGCCAGATTTCCTCCAGACGTGACGCTTGGCATTCAAGCCATAGAGATTTTTGTTTCTCATGGTCTGAAAGTCTTTAGGTGCCTTTTGGCAAACTCCAAGCTGGCTGTCAGGTGCCTTTTACTGAGGAATGGCTTCCGTCTGGGCACTCTACCATAAAGGCCTGATTGGTGAAGTGCTCCAGAGATGGTTGCCCTTTTGGAAGGTTCTCCCATCTCCACAGAGGAACTCTAGAGCTCAGTCAGAGTGACCATCGGATTCTTGGTCACCTCCCTGACCAAGGCCCTTCTCCCCTGATTACTCAGTTTGGCCGGGCGGACAGCTCTAGGAAGAGTCTTGGTGGTTCCAAACTTCTTCCATTTAAGAACGATGGAGGCCACTGTGTTCTTGAGGACCTTCAATGCTGCAGAAATGTTCTGGTACCCTTCCCCAGATCTGTGCCTCCACATAATCCTGTCTCGGATCTCCCTTCAACCTCATGGCTTGGGTTTTGCTCTGACATACACCGTCAACTATGGGACATTTATATAGACAGGTGTGTGCCTTTCCAAATCCACAGGTGGACTCCAATCAAGTTGTAGAAACATCTCAGGGATGATCAATGGAAACAGGATGCATGTGAGCTCAATTTTCAGTCTCATAGCAAAGGGTCTGAATACTTATGTAAATAAGGTATTTCTGTTTTTCTAAAAAACTGTTTTCGCTTTGTCATTATGGGGTATTGTGTGTAGATTGGTGAATATTTTTAATTTTATTTAATCCATTTTAGAACAAGGCTGTAACGTAACAAAATGTGTTAAAAGTCAAAGGGTCTGAATACTTTCCGAAGGTACTGTATATATCCAGTATGTCTGTGAGTGTGAGTACCTGTTGGATAGTGGTGATCGGCGGCCCAATCCTATAGCCCCCAGCAGTCCTGAGCCGAGTCTCTCCTCTCCCATCTGAGAGAGCCGTGTCTGCAGCCTCAGTAGCCCCGCTACCACGGCTGGAACCTCCCCCAGCCCCTGCTGCAGATGCTCTACATACACACACAGGGCCTTGTGCCACCAGAGGAACAACTTAGCCTCATCATAGGGACCACTGGGAGAGAGAAAAAACGATATTACCAACACACACACACAGAGAGAGAGACACACACACACACACGAGGGGAGGGGGGGTCAGACCTGGGGAAGACCTGACTGTTCCATGTGTTGAGTAGAGCGAGCGTCCTCTTCTCATTGGCCACTGTGTGTTCCGTGTTGAGGCGCTGCAGGATGTAAGCATAGAGTGTCAGGAAGCTGCCTCCTGATTGGCTCTCAGACAGGAAGTCGTCCACGGTCAGCTCAGGCACCTGCAGGGACGCCAACACAGGACCCCACCCGACACCCTCCTCTTCCGCTAGAGAGAGAAAAATGAAGAGACGGAGGGAGGGGAGAGCAAGCGATAGCGTGAGGTTTTCACTGCATGTCTGAAATAAAATACATCTGTCCATCACCAGTACCCCCTGCTGACAAACCCTGACATAGACCCTCCCCATGGGACCCCTCCCCATGGTTACTGTCTCCGTGGTTACCGTGGGTGAAGTAGGCGGTGATGCAAGCCTCGGTGATGCGGGTCATGTGGCGTACGGACGCTAGGCAACGGGAGCAGGCTGTCAGGAGCGGCAGCACTGGGAAACCCTGCCCCTTCCTGTCCAGCCAGCCAATGACACGAGCTGCCAAGGCCTCGCCTGTAGACACGCCCACTCCGTTCAGCAGAGCCAACGAATCACAGAACAGACTAGAGAACGCCATGTGTCTCTGCTCCAAGCCCACCTCTACACACACAAGAGACAGAGAGACAGAGAGAGACAGAGGTTATTGATGAAGGTGATGATGATGACTATGAAGAGTTCTTACCAGGTGGGTTGAAGGTGATGATGCTCTCCAGTAGTGCCTCTAACTGCGTCTCCAGGTTAGCCAGACTGATGCTACCACTCTGCTCCAGCGAGACCAGACACTGGACACACCAGCGCACACACACACCGGCCTTCAACGTCTCCTCCTACACAGAGAGAGAGGGAGATTAATGCATTAATTTTGTCTGTGGTAATGAGAGAGACAGTCTGTCTATATTAGAGTGAGGAGAGATTGACTGTCTGTTAATGATAAAACTAGAGAAAGAGAGGGAGGGTGACATTCTGTTGTGTTCCCTCTTTCTCACCCAGTATGGCATCCTATGGGGGCGTGGCTGCAGCCCAGCAGCGCTGCGTAGTGATAGGAGCAGCGTCTGAGGGGCGGAGTCTGCGCTGAGCAGCAGAGCGTGAGGGTAGTGGGTGCCTACATATCCCATGATCCCTTGGTAGGAGGAATGGTCCACCTGGTGCCATGGCAGGGAGGCGGACTGGACCAACAGACTAAGGAGAGGGGAGTCCTGGAGGACAGAGGGAAAATAAGCTAAACCAGGGACAGACCCTCAACAATTCCATCACCCACATAATACCCACAGACATGGGGAGTTAACAGAGCTACACACCAGTCATAATGAGGTAATACATGAAGAAATAAACAAAGCGAATACGAAGTTGTGTACAAACACAGCTATCCAGTGTCCTAATTCTCCCTCACCGGTTGGCTGAGAAGCTGCTCTTCTTTAGTGAGGAACACCAGCATGTAGAGTAGATAGACCAGCATCTTGTGTGAGTCTGTGTGTATGTTAGTGTTAGAGCTGGCCGGAGTTTGCAGGCTGTCACTCAGAACGCTGACCCAGTTGACCTTACAGAGGACTGCCCCTAGGAACAGGAAGCAGCTCTTAGGACTACCTCTCTCCACCTGCAGAGGAACAGATTAACCTTGGGTAAATAATAACTCTACACCTCCCTAATGCTACATCGCAGAGCACTACCCGCAAACAAGTCCTGTAGACTGTGATACTCAAAGTGTACGATGAGTCTTAGGAATCCAATGTTTTAGGAATCCAATGAGTTGTGGGTTGAGGTTAGGGATTAAGGAGTCTGGGGTCAGAGTAAGGGGTCAGGGTCTTACATTGAACAGCTGTTCCATGAGGTGTGTATCGGGGTGCAGGTGTGTCCAGGGCAGGCTGCCGAGGTGTGTGTGGTAAAGGTAGAGGAGGTACTCTGGTGTACGAGGAGAGCTGCAGCTGTCACAGTACTGCATCAGACACAGCCACAGAGCTCCACGCTGCCCGGGGAGGAGGCGGTCTGGAACACACACACACACACACCTTAAAATGTAGGCTCAAACACATGAATGACTTTCATTACATTTAACATCACACGCAAACCTCTGAACTTGTGGTGTAGTGTTTGGGTCAGCTGGGTGTAGAGATCCACAAGACAGCCTGCAGCGCTGGCATCTGACTCCAACCAGGGATAACACCTCGGATTACTGAGAGAGACAGAAAGGAGGAGAGAGAGTAAGAGAAGATAGGAGAGAGCGTTAAAATATTGTAGTCCAAACAGCGCAATGCCACAGGCCTGTAGTTTTGTTAGCGTTATGCAAGGCAAAGTAAGAAAGGGGGGAGTGAGATAGAAAGACAGTGGCAAAGATGGAGAAGAAGAGAGAAATAGACGGAGGGATAGAGAGGTGTGTTTACCTGACATCGTCTGTCTCCAGAACCAGGATCCAGGGCTTAAACAGCCGGACCATCTTACCGTGTAGATCCTGCAGGGCTGAGAGAGACAGAAAGAGGAAGAGATGAGAGGTGGGGAGGAGGAGATATGTCAACAGCGACTGGGGGGGGAAAAGCAGAATGTCTTAGTGAAAAACAGCCTAAACTGTGTCTGGTACCTTTCAGCACTCTGTCTCCCCCTAGTGGCTCCCTGGCGCAGGCGCTGAGCTGCAGGTCGATGAGGTAGCCAACCAGATATCCCCAGAACGTGGTGACCTCACTGACGTATGGCGCCCAGGCGGAGTAAAGGCCAAAGCTACGGAGGTCCGACTTACTGAGACGACAGCGCTGAAAATACTCACACAGCCAATCAACCGTCTCCTCCACCTGAGGAGGGCCAATCAAGAGACAAGGCAGGGTTAAATAAACTGGACTGGAAATTAACAGTATTGAATATGAAGATTTAGGGAGGACTTTCAGCACTCACCTGCTGAGGAGAGAGTGTGATGGGGGCTTGGCTGGGGGAGATGGATGTGGGTTTGGGGGTATCTGCGGTCCCGGAAGGCTCTGCTGTGGATTTGGTTTTGGAGGGGAGAGGAGAGACGCCAAGCACACACAGAGTCACCCTCCAACACTCTGGGCTCAGCAACTGCTCTGTCGAACCTGACAATGACACACACAAGCACACGTTCGACGTCCGCACACACGTTGCACGTTGAAGTCCGCAATAAGAGATAACAAACAAAACAGTCTCACTGGTCATGAGCAGGCGCAGGCAGTCGCTGTAGTGGTCAGGGAAGTGGTGTCTGAGCAACAGGGTCCAGTGTCGTGTGAAGAGGTGAAAGGGCGTGAGGAGGTCAGCCTCGGGGTCACGGCCACAGGAACACAGAGCAGTGTGGACCAGCTCTACCAGTCTGCTACGCTCCGAGAACACTGGCTCGGCCTTACTCAGCCACGCACTCAGGTCAAACTACACAGGGAGAGAGAGAATCTGGTCATCTTAACACAGGAATACCACAGGCCTCCAGTTCTCTGTGTGATGTGTCGAGGTGGAAGTGTGGAAGTGTGTTCTGTGTGGGTGGTGTGTGTAGCTGTTGTGTATGTTTCTGAAGGTTGCGGCTGACCTTAGTGAGCAGCATGAAGATGACGTCAGCGCTGTCAGGGTGCAGTGATGTCACCACTTCCTTGTAGAGAGAGACAAGCTGATTGGGTGCTGCGTTTGGGGTGAAGAAGGGGGAGAGGAGGGGACACAGACGTCTCTGCTCCAGGATAGTGCTGAGGACACGCCCGCACTCTGCCTGGTTGCCCTGGATAAAAACCTACACACACAAACTGGATTAACATCTACACAAACTGGATTAACACCTACACACACACAAACTGGATTAACACCTACACACAAACTTGATTAACACCCACACACACAAACTGGATTAACACTTACACACAGTTACGTCCTATGTGTATGAAATTAGTTTGTGTGTGTGTGTGTGTGTAGTACCTGTCCCAGTATCTCGACGCAGGAAGAGAGGTACTGGCGAGTGGGTGGGTGGCGGAGTGTGTCCTCACAGACGAAAGAGACCACCTTGTAGAAGGCAGCCACTCCTACACTCTGCACTGCTGCCGTCGGCTTGGCCTTGTACAAATTCACCAGAGCACTACACACACCCACACATTTTTTTACTTTATGGCAAATATGACTATCAACAATTCTAATTGAGAAATAATTGATACAGGTATGTGTGTGTACTGACGTAATGAACTTCTCAGTGTGTACTGCAGCCTGGGCAAGGCTCTGAGGGGGAGGAGTCTTGGCTTCCGTCTGCAGCTGCTTAATGTCGCTTCTCAGAGACACGATCTGAGTCTCCACGGCTTCCTGCTTCTGTACACACTCACACTGCACACACAGAGACGGGAATGAGGGGAGGAGGATGCATGTTTACAAAAGGAACACCATGTGAGAATGCTATTAATTGACTACAACTCAGCGTTCAACACCATAGTGCCCTCAAAGCTCATCACTAAGCTAAGGACCCTGGGACTAAACACCTCCCTCTGCAACTGGATCCTGGAATTCCTGACGGGCCGCCCCCAGGTGGTAAGGGTAGGTAACAACACATCCGCCACGCTGATCCTCAACACAGGGGCCCCTCAGTACTCCCTGTTCACTCATGACTGCACGGCCAGGCACGACTCCAACACCATCATTAAGTTTGCTGATGACACAACAGTGGTAGGCCTGATCACCAGTGGTAAGCCTGATCACCAACAACGATGAGACAGCCTATAGGGAGGAGGTCAGAGACCTGGACGTGTGGTGCAAGGACAACAGCCTCTCCCTCAACGTGATCAAGACAAAGGACATGTGGACTACAGGAAAAGGAGGACCGAGCACGCCCCCATTCTGATTGACGGGGCTGTAGTGGAGCAAGTTGAGAGCTTCAAGTTCCTTGGTGTCCACATCACCAACAAACTAACATGGTCCATGCACACCAAGACAGTCGTGAAGAGGGCATGACAAAACCTATTCCCCCTCAGGAGACTGAAAAGATTTGGCATGGCTTCTCAGATCCTCAAAAGGTTTTACAGCTGCACCATCGAGAGCATTCTGACGGGTTGCATCACTGCCTGGTATGGCAACTGCTCGGCCTCCGACCGCAAGACACTACAGAGGGTTGTGCGTACAGCCCAGTACATCACCGGGGCCAAGCTTCCTGCCATCCAGGACCTCTATACCAGGCGGTGTCAGAGGAAGGCCCTAAAAATGGCCAAGTCTAGGTCCAAGAAGCTTCTAA
This sequence comes from Salvelinus namaycush, assembly GCF_016432855.1. Classification (NCBI taxonomy): domain Eukaryota; kingdom Metazoa; phylum Chordata; class Actinopteri; order Salmoniformes; family Salmonidae; genus Salvelinus; species Salvelinus namaycush. The sequence continues at coordinate 29,642,667 of NC_052307.1, forward strand.
ACAGCTTCTACCCCCAAGTCATAAGACTCCGGAACAGCTAATCAAATGGCTACCCAGACTATTTGCATTGCCCCCCCCTCTTCTACGCTGCTGCTACTCTCTGTTATTATCTATGCATAGCCACTTTAATAACTCTACCTACATGGTTTCAAATCAAATGTTATTTGTCACATACACATGGTTAGCAGATGTTAATGCGAGTGTAGCGAAATGCTTGTGCTTCTAGTTCCGACAATGCAGTAATATCCAACGAGTAATCTATCCTAACAATTTCACAACAACATGTACATGTACATATTACCTCGACACCGGTGCCCCCACACATTGACCCTGTACCGGTACACCCTGTATATAGCCCCACTATTGTTATTTACTGCTGCTCTTTAATTATTTGTTATTCTTATCTCTTACTTTTTTGTATTTTCTTAAAACTGCATTGTTGGTTAAGGGCTTGGAAGTAAAAATTTCACTGTAAGGTCTACACCTGTTGTATTCGGCGCATGTGACAAATACCATTTGATTCGATTATTTGAACAGTCAGTTAATCATGGCGTCACCCTTTCTTAGTGGAATTTTCAAGCAGAATCAGCCCATTCTGAAAATTAAATCAAAACAGAATATAAAAGTCCTACCGTGACAGTGATGTGTGCCGCTCCCTGGCAGGGCTGGCCCCCCCTCTGCCCTCTGCACTCAAGCGCCATGGTAACCTGCTCTGGCCTGTTCCTGTAGAGTAGAGGAAGACTCTCCAGCAGCTCTGACTCCAACGCCACCTGCTGGGCCTCCCGAGACACTGCAAACCTAAACACACCAAGCACACTGTGAGCCATGTCCCAAAACATCACATACAGGTATACATCAATGGAATGACGGTTGGTGTGTGTGGGTGTGTGTACCTGGCCTGCTCCTGCAGACAGCGGAGGTCCTGCTGGAGGAGAGTAGAGGCAGCAGCAGGGTCAGCGAGGCAGGCGGAGGGGACCTCTGGTACCGGAGCTCTCTGTGATTGCAGCTCTGGGAGCGGCCGAGGGATAGCGTGCTTTTGCAGGTTAGACTGGATACGCTTCCTCGCTACACACACACAAAAGGGTTACAACAACAACAATAACAAGGCCACTTGGTTTGTTAGCACTAGAATCATTTCCAATGTACACCCTACCTAAAAGCGAGCGATCGCTTTGTGCACAAGTAAGATCAGGGATATTGCCCCTGCGTATTGAAACAGGTCGGTGTAATGGTGAAATGTAAGAGGAAAGACTAATGTAAATAGTGACCTTGATGAAATAAAGAATGAAATTCATTTGATCCTCTAATGCCCTTTCTACCATGATATACGCTTGTCCTTACTCCAGAAAGCCCACCAGATATACCCTGGAATTATGTGGCTGAGCCATGAGGAAAAACTGAAATGTTCTTTTCTGTCAATTATGTATTTCCATTTGCAGAATCTTTTGATAAAGCCTGGAATAAAAGAAAAAGGTTGACCTATAATTAAATTATACAAATATTCTGTTCCCACATAGCGAAGGGCACCTATGTATATAGATTGTATGTAGGCTTGTCTCTCTGTAGGCTTGTCTCTCTCTCTGTCTTCTCTGTGTGAGACTTGGTTCCAACGCCTTCCGTGTATTTTTTCTGTATTTAACTGTATTTATTTGTGTTATTTTTAGTACTCTAGGGATAATAATTATTGCTTGGATAACCTTATTTACTATTATATATGGGTTTATTTTTCCACTCTTTACCTGCTGCATCCTGCACAGAACACCGGAAGAATTATCACTGTGAATTATTGTAATGTGTCAATTAATCCCATAAGGAATGGGCTGCCAACCAGGCGAGTTGACACAAGAATAAAACGTTATTAATTCAGTCACAACTGCTATGTGCTGAGGCTGTGTTCATGTGCGTGTACCTGCGCTGGGGTTGGTATAGTCAGTGAAGGCAGGGTTGTTGCTCTGTATGAAGGTGGGTTCATTCTTCACTTTGTCCCAGAGATCCAGCACCTCCCTCTCATCATACTGGACACGCTCCTGGTCCACATACTCCACCCACAGCTCCTACACTCAACCAATACAATATGATACATCTAGCAAGCAATACAATATGATACATCTAACAAGCAATACATCTAGCCACCAATACAATATGATACATCTAGCCACCAATACAATACAACTAGCCACCAATACAATATGATACATCTAGCCACCAATACAATATGATACAACTAGCCACCAATACAATATGATACATCTAGCCACCAATACAATATGATACATCTAGCCACCAATACAATATGATACATCTAGCCACCAATACAATATGATACAACTAGCCACCAATACAATATGATACATCTAGCCACCAATACAATATGATACATCTAGCCACCAATACAATATGATACATCTAGCCACCAATACAATATGATACAACTAGCCACCAATACAATATGATACATCTAGCCACCAATACAATATGATACAACTAGCCACCAATACAATATGACACATCTAGCCACCAATACAATATGACACAACTAGCCACCAATACAATATGACACATCTAGCCCCAATACAATATGATACAACTAGCCACCAATACAATATGACACATCTAGCCACCAATACAATATGATACATCTAGCCACCAATACAATATGATACATCTAGCCACCAATACAATATGACACATCTAGCCACCAATACAATATGATACATCTAGCCACCAATACAATATGATACATCTAGCCACCAATACAATATGATACATCTAGCCACCAATACAATATGATACATCTAGCCACCAATACAATATGATACATCTAGCAAGCAATACAATATGATACATCTAGCAAGCAATACAATATGATACATCTAGCAAGCAATACAATATGATACATCTAGCAACAATACAATATGATACATCTAGCCAGCAATACAATATGATACATCTAGCAAGCAATACAATATGATACATCTAGCCACCAATACAATATGATACATCTAGCAAGCAATACAATATGATACATCTAGCAAGCAATACAATACATCTAGCCACCAATACAATATGATACATCTAGCCACCAATACAATGACACATCTAGCCACCAATACAATATGACACATCTAGCCACCAATACAATATGACACATCTAGCCACCAATACAATATGACACATCTAGCCACCAATACAATATGACACATCTAGCCACCAATACAATATGATACATCTAGCCACCAATACAATATGATACATCTAGCCACCAATACAATATGATACATCTAGCCACCAATACAATATGATACATCTAGCCACCAATACAATATGATACATCTAGCCACCAATACAATATGATACATCTAGCAAGCAATACAATATGATACATCTAGCAAGCAATACAATATGATACATCTAGCAAGCAATACAATATGATACATCTAGCAACAATACAATATGATACATCTAGCCAGCAATACAATATGATACATCTAGCAAGCAATACAATATGATACATCTAGCAAGCAATACAATATGATACATCTAGCCACCAATACAATATGATACATCTAGCAAGCAATACAATATGATACATCTAGCAAGCAATACAATACATCTAGCCACCAATACAATATGATACATCTAGCCACCAATACAATGACACATCTAGCCACCAATACAATATGATACATCTAGCCACCAATACAATATGATACATCTAGCCACCAATACAATATGATACAACTAGCCACCAATACAATATGATACATCGAGCCACCAATACAATATGATACATCTAGCCACCAATACAATATGATACATCTAGCCACCAATACAATATGATACATCTAGCCACCAATACAATATGACACAACTAGCCACCAATACAATATGACACATCTAGCCACCAATACAATATGATACATCTAGCAAGCAATACAATATGATACATCTAGCAAGCAATACAATATGATACATCTAGCCACCAATACAATATGATACATCTAGCAAGCAATACAATATGATACATCTAGCCAGCAATACAATATGATACATCTAGCAAGCAATACAATATGATACATCTAGCCACCAATACAATATGATACAACTAGCCACCAATACAATATGATACATCTAGCCACCAATACAATATGATACATCTAGCCACCAATACAATATGATACATCTAGCCACCAATACAATATATCTAGCCCCAATACAATATGATACATCTAGCCACCAATACAATATGATACATCTAGCCACCAATACAATACAACTAGCCACCAATACAATATGATACATCTAGCCACCAATACATCTAGCCACCAATACAATATGATACATCTAGCCACCAATACAATATGATACATCTAGCCACCAATACAATATGATACATCTAGCCACCAATACAATATGATACATCTAGCCACCAATACAATATATCTAGCCCCAATACAATATGATACATCTAGCCACCAATACAATACAACTAGCCACCAATACAATATGATACATCTAGCCACCAATACATCTAGCCACCAATACAATATGATACATCTAGCCACCAATACAATATGATACATCTAGCCACCAATACAATATGATACAACTAGCCACCAATACAATATGATACATCTAGCCACCAATACAATATGATACAACTAGCCACCAATACAATATGATACAACTAGCCACCAATACAATATGATACATCTAGCCAGCAATACAATATGATACATCTAGCCACCAATACAATATGATACATCTAGCCACCAATACAATATGATACATCTAGCCACCAATACAATATGATACATCTAGCCACCAATACAATATGATACATCTAGCCACCAATACAATATGATACATCTAGCCACCAATACAATATGACACATCTAGCCACCAATACATCTAGCCACCAATACAATATGATACATCTAGCCACCAATACATCTAGCCACCAATACAATATGATACATCTAGCCACCAATACAATATGATACATCTAGCCACCAATACAATATGATACATCTAGCCACCAATACAATATATCTAGCCCCAATACAATATGATACATCTAGCCACCAATACAATATGATACATCTAGCCACCAATACAATACAACTAGCCACCAATACAATATGATACATCTAGCCACCAATACATCTAGCCACCAATACAATATGATACATCTAGCCACCAATACAATATGATACATCTAGCCACCAATACAATATGATACATCTAGCCACCAATACAATATGATACATCTAGCCACCAATACAATATGATACAACTAGCCACCAATACAATATGATACATCTAGCCACCAATACAATATGATACATCTAGCCACCAATACAATATGATACATCTAGCCACCAATACAATATGATACAACTAGCCACCAATACAATATGATACATCTAGCCACCAATACAATATGATACAACTAGCCACCAATACAATATGACACATCTAGCCACCAATACAATATGACACAACTAGCCACCAATACAATATGACACATCTAGCCCCAATACAATATGATACAACTAGCCACCAATACAATATGACACATCTAGCCACCAATACAATATGATACATCTAGCCACCAATACAATATGACACATCTAGCCACCAATACAATATGACACATCTAGCCACCAATACAATATGATACATCTAGCCACCAATACAATATGATACATCTAGCCACCAATACAATATGATACATCTAGCAAGCAATACAATATGATACATCTAGCAAGCAATACAATATGATACATCTAGCAAGCAATACAATATGATACATCTAGCCACCAATACAATATGATACAACTAGCCACCAATACAATATGATACATCTAGCCACCAATACAATATGATACATCTAGCCACCAATACAATATGATACATCTAGCCACCAATACAATATATCTAGCCCCAATACAATATGATACATCTAGCCACCAATACAATATGATACATCTAGCCACCAATACAATACAACTAGCCACCAATACAATATGATACATCTAGCCACCAATACATCTAGCCACCAATACAATATGACACATCTAGCCCCAATACAATATGACACAACCAGCCACCAATACAATATGACACAACCAGCCACCAATACAATATGACACAACTAGCCACCAATACAATATGACACAACTAGCCACCAATACAATATGACACAACTAGCCACCAATACAATATGATACAACTAGCCACCAATACAATATGATACATCTAGCCACCAATACAATATGATACATCTAGCTCCAATACAATATGATACATCTAGCTACCAATACAATATGATACATCTAGCCCCCAATACAATATGATACATCTAGCCCCAATACAATATGATACAACTAGCCACCAATACAATATGACACAACTAGCCACCAATACAATATGACACAACTAGCCACCAATACAATATGACACAACTAGCCACCAATACAATGACACATCTAGCCCCCAATACAATATGATACATCTAGCCACCAATACAATATGATACATCAAGCCCCAATACAATATGATACATCTAGCCCCCAATACAATATGATACATCTAGCCCCCAATACAATATGATACATCTAGCCCCCAATACAATATGATACATCTAGCCCCAATACAATATGATACATCTAGCCACCAATACAATATGATACATCTAGCCACCAATACAATATGATACATCTAGCCACCAATACAGTATGATACATCTAGCCACCAATACAGTATGACACAACTAGCCACCAATACAATATGATACAACTAGCCACCAATACAATATGATACATCTAGCCACCAATACAATATGACACAACTAGCCACCAATACAATATGACACAACTAGCCACCAATACAATATGACACATCTAGCCACCAATACAATATGATACATCTAGCCACCAATACAATATGATACATCTAGCCCCAATACAATATGATACATCTAGCCACCAATACAATATGATACATCTAGCCCCCAATACAATATGATACATCTAGCCCCCAATACAATATGATACATCATTCACCAACACATATATCAACCAATACGACACATCTATCAACCAATACGACACATCTATCAACCAATACGACACATCTATCAACCAATATGACACGACACATCTATCAACCAATGACACATCTAACAACCAATACGACACATCTATCAACCAATACGACACATCTATCAACCAACACGACACATCTATCAACCAATGACACATCTATCAACCAATACGACACATCTATCAACCAATACGACACATCTAACAACCAATGACACATCTAACAACCAATGACACATCTAACAACCAATACGACACAACTATCAACCAATACGACACATCTATCAACCAACACGACACATCTATCAACCAATACGACACATCTATCAACCAATATGACACGACACATCTATCAACCAATGACACATCTAACAACCAATACGACACATCTATCAACCAATACGACACATCTATCAACCAATACGACACGTCTATCAACCAACACGACACGTCTATCAACCAACACGACACGTCTATCAACCAATACGACACGTCTATCAACCAATACGACACGTCTATCAACCAATACGACACATCTATCAACCAATACGACACATCTATCAACCAATATGACACGACACATCTATCAACCAATGACACATCTAACAACCAATACGACACATCTATCAACCAACACGACACATCTATCAACCAATACGACACATCTATCAACCAACACGACACATCTATCAACCAATACGACACATCTATCAACCAATGACACGACACATCTATCAACCAATGACACATCTAACAACCAATACGACACATCTATCAACCAATACGACACATCTATCAACCAATACGACACATCTAACAACCAATGACACATCTAACAACCAATACGACACATCTATCAACCAATACGACACATCTATCAACCAACACGACACATCTATCAACCAATATGACACGACACATCTATCAACCAATGACACATCTAACAACCAATACGACACATCTATCAACCAATACGACACATCTATCAACCAATACGACACATCTATCAACCAACACGACACATCTATCAACCAACACGACACGTCTATCAACCAATACGACACGTCTATCAACCAATACGACACGTCTATCAACCAATACGACACATCTATCAACCAATACGACACATCTATCAACCAATACGACACATCTATCAACCAACACGACACGTCTATCAACCAACACGACACGTATATCAACCAATACGACACGTATATCAACCAATACGACACGTATATCAACCAATACGACACGTATAGCAACCAATACGACACATCTATCAACCAATACGACACATCTATCAAGCAATACAACATTACACATCTATCAAGCAATATAATATGACATCTATCAAGCAATATAATATGACATCTATCAAGCAATATAATATGACATCTATCAAGCAATACAATATGACACATCTATCAACCAATACATCAAAGGCAAAGCAGAGGCAACAGTGGCAAGGAAAAACACACGACACACACCTGTTGCTTGTGCATGACCTTGGCCAGTCTTTGGGGGTCATACTGTGGTGGGAGAGAGGGCAGATACACTTCCTTCTTCTGAAGAGTCTCATCGTCCAACCACACGGCAAACACACCAAACAGCCTGTGAACAACCAATCAGATCAGCCTGGGAAACAGCCCGTCACAAAGGGGAGGGGCTAGTAGCTGTACGTACCTGACCAGCTCTGTGTGTATCTGTGGGGAAGTGAGGAAGAGATGTGGAGGGGAGTTGGGGCGGTCCTCTCCCTGGCTGGGGGTGTATGTTGGGAGCACCCTCAGGGCCTGGCTGGCGGTGTGGTGGAAGTCAGACACCTCCTGTAGTCTCTGTCTCAGATCTCTCAGTAACATCGCCTGAGACGAGCCCTGGAAGAACCGACGACCAATACAGCCCCCTGCATCCAGACTGCAGACACCAGAAACAGGGGGACACAGAACATTACTGAATTTATACCAGCCTAGAGCAGGGTTCTCCAAGTGGGGTCCGCGGTCAAATCTCAAAATAAATAAATAAACTAACAGATTAAACTAATTTGGGCCAAAAGAACCGTGGAATAAGTTTAGAGGGTGTAGTACAATGTAATATTATTCATCTACAATTTATATTCTTAACCCTGGGCAACATGGGCCTGGGAGGCTCACAGGGATATCGGTATCCACAGTACTCCACCAAGTATTTCCCCAATTGATTCATTTGTTTACATAAATGCACTGTAACTTAAGCTGTAAAACTCCCAAGTTCTTTCTCTGCCACATCGACAAATGTGTAGAATTGCAGGAAATGATCTTGTAAACTGCAACATTCTCTCACTGATGTCAAGACGCAGGACTCTAAAATGTTAATTCCCAGGGCCAGAGACTGGGTTCGTCCAGCCACGCACCGCCGAAGTCATAGAACCACTGGCCTAGAGGTTATGGTGTGTGTGTGTGTCGTACCCATACTCAGGTCCTGGCTGTCTCAGGTAGAGCTGCAGGAACCTCTGCCAGACGAGGGGGAGTAGCGGGTGGTCAGGGGGTGTGGACAATGCCTGACACGCCCACCTGTACACCTGCAGCCGCTGCAGAGATGGAGCCACTGGGAGCTTCAACCGCTGCTGGGCCTTCTGTCTCACACAGACACAAGAAACACAAAGATAGTGAAACACAAACACTATGTATCTCAGATTAAGGCTTATAACTCTCTCATAGTTGTATTGTTCTGCTGGTCAGGTGAGAGGTTGGAGTGTGTGTGTGTGTACCTTCAGAGCCTGGTCAGGTGAGAGGTTTGGATCAGACAGTAGTTCATGCTCCACACAGCGTCTCAGCTGAGAATCCTCCTCAAACATCCCCTCCATGTTCAACACCAGCCACGCAAACCACACCTAAACACACACAGTTATCATTTCACATACAAACCACACCTACACAGACTTTTAGTTTAGGTGTGGTTTTTAGCAGAATTTTTGGGAAAACGCAGCAAAAATGTTTTCTTTTGTTTCACACAGAATGACAGCACGGATACGACAAGATAGATAGGACTGAGGTTAAAGTTCTCACCTCCCCGCTCAGCGATTGGCCCTCAATGAATGAGGGTGTGGCATTTCCAGAAATCCAGCCAACCAGGGAAGAGAGCAGACCCCGGTCTCCATGGTAACCTAAGGCAATCTACAGAGGGGTGAAAGAGAGCATCACAGATTGATCTACAGTGTGTGTGTGTGTGTACTCTTTCTTCACAGAAAAATAACACACACTGATCAAAATAAGCATAACAGCTGAAATATATGGGACTCTACATCTTCTGTCTGTGTGTGTGTGTACCTTGTGCTGCTGGTACAGTAATCTCTGTACACACTCCTCCTGGTGGTGTGTGAAGGCGGAACGACAGATCTGATCCATCAGGAATAGAACGGTCCTGTCTCGGTACCACAGGTTCTGCTGGGTTAGAATTCCCACCCAGAACTCTAGAACAGCTGCCGGACCAACACGACCTGGCCTAGAACTCTCCACCACGTGAGTCTGAAAGAGAAAAAAAACACACACTCATCGTGAAGAGATTCATGGACTGTTCAGAGGCAGGAACATCCACTTCTACAGCTGGCCAAACTACTGATCTGGTTAACCCCATGTTTCACACCAGTTCTGATGTATTAGGTGTGTGTACATACCTGTATGACACTGTTGAGCAGGCGTACCATGTCCCCATAGGTGCCTCCAGTGAAGAGTGGCGCCACCCTGTGGGTGACCTGCTGCGTTACACCCTGAGGACACACACCGTCGCACTGCAGGAACAACTGGACACAGCCCACAAACCTGGCACAGAGAGAGGAAGAGAGAAACATATATCGTAGTCCAAACATAGCAATACCACAGCCCTTCAGTTGTGTGAGATTTTAGTGGGATTTTAAGGTTTCGTTTAGGTAGGGGTAAAAGATACTGAAAGTTAACTGTAGAAGCTGAGCGGGCAGAAAAGAGGGAGGATGTTGTCCAGTACGGAGGAATTGGGTCTAGGACATAGTGTGTATCTCTTACTGTGTGTTCTTCAGCAGGTAGAAGCTGAGAGGGTAGGTAGGAGGGAGGATGTTGTCCAGGAGATGGACAGCAGCTCTCAGATGTTGAGACTGAATCAGGTTCTTCAACAGATCCACTCCCTCTGTGCAAAACACCTCCAGACTGGCATAAGACAGACAGACAGACAGAAATAGATGTTACACACAATAGTACAGAGAGAGACTTTAAACACATGTGCAGTGTGTCTGTATGTAACTGTGCTGTGGTCCTCACCAACCGGCTAGAGGGCTCATAGGGATAGTGACTTTGCACTCTGTGCCGGACACCACACCTTGCTTCACTGACCTGTAATACTAATAACTGCACTATATTGCTTTTGCACCATGTACACTTCTTCACAAGACGGTACACACACACACACACACACACACACACACACACACACACACACACACACACACACACACACACACACACACACACACACACACACACACACACACACACACACACACACACACACACACACACACACCCCTCACTCTGCATATATAGATATATCCCCACTGTAAATTGTAACGTTATATCCTCACTGTAGCTCAGCCTATACTCTAGGGTTTTATGATTACTGTATTTATATTGTATATTCTGTATGTCGACTTTGTGTACATTTCTCTGTCTGTATTCTGTTTGTACATTTGTCTATTGCTGGCAGCACCTGTTCATTAAGTCTAATTCCACATATGTGGAAATGTACTTGGCGAATAAAGGGATTCTGATGTGAGAGAGAGAGCAGATGGTCATACCTGTGTCCTACAGATGTCATGGCGATGGCCAGGTAGCAGCCAATGGGAAGGCCCGCCTTTACGGCCCTTAGAACAGGGTGCATGTTGGGGGCGTGCGTGAGCTCCGGAGAGGGGTTAGGGGCAGAGCCGGGGGTGGACCAAGCTGCTTGAGGATATTGGGTGTTGCCATGGAGCTTCAGCCTTAGCAACAGTTGCCAGGCCCACTGGCTGAAGGAAGCCTCAGGAGACAGACCCAGACGGAGAACACTAGCCAGGTAGGACACCTGATCGACAGAGAGATGTGTGTTAACCTCAGAGATGAGAAGGGTGTATGATGTGCACTAATGTGTGTGTTTGCGTTACCTGTTTGATTCCCTCTGAGATGAGTCCACTGTATGGCTTGTCTGTGAGGTATTTCTGATAGGCTTCTGCCACCAGCAGAGCAACTTCACTGTGGAGAGAGGAGGGCAGGGCCAGAGTCCCATCCTACAAGACACACGCACTCAACATTACACGCTGTACACACTCAAACTCAATGAAGGGTTAGGTGTGTGTGTATAGTACCTGTGTGTAGCCCCAGTCCAGTCCTTCCAGTAGAACACAGGCCAGGCTGTTCTCCACAGCAGAGAGGGGGTGTTGGAGCAGCCAGCCACCGATAACACACACTTCCTCCGGGCTAGGACGCCACAGGAACAGGGGCAGCTCCTTACTGAGGTACAGTGCCACCTAACATACACAAGGCTAATCAACATGCAGGTGTACGTAACCGAACCACCTCTTTTACACTTGAAGTCTTCATCCCCATCCTTTCCACAGCAACCCCAGGTGTTGACAGACGCCACGCACACACACACACACACACACACACACACACACACTTACCATGCCGACTGTCTCGATGGTCTCTCTGAGTCTGTCCAGCAGGACTGAGATGATGTAAGGATGAGCGGTTGCTATGGCGGCCAGCAGCTCCCGCCCCACCTTCGAGTAGGTTTCCCTGGTAGACACACTGACATAGGACACCTGGAGGCAGGGATGGAAATAAAGGGTGACCTGCAGTAGAAAATGGCAGCCGGCTTTGCTGCGACCTCTATTCATTCCGTGTGAAAAATGATGTGCGTGTTACCTGGAAGACGAGGAGAGCTATAGTGGTAATGAAGGTGGGGTCAGAGTGGTGGGTGGGCATGGCCATGTGAGCTAGCGCCGTGAGGAGAGAGATTCCATCAGAACTGTTGACATCACACAGCCATTTCTCAAACCTCTCCTGGTGACTCGGCTCTGCAATACACGTTAGTACATCATTAACGTATGGTTCCTGTGCTGACACACTGTGTATGTGTGTGAATGTATGATATTGAGCTCTATTCTGTGTTGTTGTTATTTTAGTACATTGTGTTTTTGGAAAAAGTACTTGATGAATACAAGTCATTCCTATCATCATTGTGTATGTGTGTACCTCTGAGGGCCTGTAGGCAGGTGTATGTGTTGTCTGTAGAGTTGAGTGTGTCCGGTGCAGCGGTCTCTGCACACTGCATCACGTACAGAACTCTCCACAGCATGGAACTGGACAGGGTTCCATAGGGCATCTCTGACATGAACAGCCAGATACCCAACCTAGGAGAACACACAGTCAGATAATACACAAACACTTTACACCCTCTCTCTCACTTTACACACTCTCTTTCTCTCACACACACACACAAGTATGCACGCACTCCCCAATCAATATTCTTACTGCCTTGTAAGAATAGACAGCCAAAAACATGACATTTCTTCCCCCTCGCACCTCTTGTTTCTAAGGACGTGTAGTACAGCTCTGAGGAACAGATGGTCGTATTCTAGCTGCAGTTTCTCCAGAGAGATGGTACTGGGCCGAGCTGAACCAGCAACACTCACATACTGGGCCCAGTGATCACTGACGTAACACACCGTCATCCTGCAGGGAGGCAGCGCACAGGAGGCAGCGGTTACACACCTTTACAAAACACATCTAGACCTACATCTAAAATGTACTGCGTGTGGGTGTCTTACCGTATGGTGTGTCCGATGCGTTTGACTAGCTGGCGGTAACGAGCGCTGTCGTAGGTGTTCAGACCCACAGCTAGCAGCTCGATCAGTGACGAGGCGAACGCAAACACACGCATCATCTTCTGACTGGAGCAGGCCTTGGGCTCATAGACACCTAGATAAAGAACATCCGTTATAAAATGGTAGGACAGTCACACAGCTACACACACATCTGAAGCCAAGAAGCAGGCACCAGAATAACAGAATTACCACGTCAGTCAAATACATGACAACACACGCGCGCACGCATACACACACAGCTTCACTTTCGTGAAATGTCAGGACTTTTTGGAGTGTAAAAATATTTGACCATTAAAAATCTTATTGTCCCTAATCCTAACCTAACCCCAAAACCCTAACCCTTAAGCTTAAAATAGCACTTGAACAAATTCAGGTCCTGACTTTTCAGAAAAGTCATTGTTTTCATACCTTTTCAGGACATTCGGGTGAAATGTTCGGACATTGGGATCCTGATAATGTTGGAAAACAAGTACACACACACACACACACACCCTTCTTGCTCATCTCCAGCAGGTGTGTGAAGAGCTGTTGGAAGGGGAACTGGGATAGCAGAGAGATCAGGTCCTCTTCACACAGTAACAACCAGCTGCTCTCTGGATCCTCATCCTGAAAAACACACATGCACATCAGCAACCTTACAACACTTCTACCAACGCTCCTAGGGTCAACTTCCCTGAAATACCACACACACCAACACATGCATGCACACAATCAATCAATCAAGTTTATTTTATATAGCCCTTCGTACATCAGCTAATATCTCGAAGTGCTGTACAGAAACCCAGCCTAAAACCCCAAACAGCTAGTAATGCAGGTGTAGAAGCACGGTGGCTAGGAAAAACTCCCTAGAAAGGCCAAAACCTAGGAAGAAACCTAGAGAGGAACCAGGCTATGAGGGGTGGCCAGTCCTCTTCTGGCTGTGCCGGGTGGAGATTATAACAGAACTATGCCAAGATGTTCAAAAATGTTCATAAGTGACAAGCATGGTCAAATAATAATCATGAATAAATGTCAGTTGGCTTTTCATAGCCGATCACACACACGGTTACCTCCTCTCCACCTTCATCCACTAGGGTCCAGTTGCCAGACTCAGGGCCGGAGGCTGCAGCACTCTGACTCTCACAGGGCTTCATGTGGCTCATGAACTCAGCCCGGTGTCTAAAGATGAAAGGTCAACAATCAGAGAGAAAAACCCATAGGGAGCTAACTTGAAATGTTGAAAAATCACATAAATAGGTAAGGATTAGAGATGAAAGGTCAAGGTTAGGGCTACCTGACTGGAGACATGAGGGTGGTGACATGTAGGGTTAGGGGTCAGGGGCCAGAGTGAGAAGTTAGGGTTCTTTACCGGACTGGAGACATGAGGATGGTGACATGTAGGGTTAGGGACCAGAGTGAGAAGTTAGGGTTCTTTACCTGACTGGAGACATGAGGATGGCCAGAGCCTGCATGAACTGCTGTACTCCTGAGGGGTTTCCCAGGACCTGGATCTGAAACACACACCCCCAAGCATGTTTTAGTTAAGACTGCTAACTTCACCTGGCAATGATGCCATTGTTAGCCGAATATGATAACCTGCCAAAAAGCATACAGAAATAGTGGAGTGAGCCTTCATTCATAAACCAGGCCTACTTTTGAGGAAATCAAAACAATAAACAAACTAGATAGAGGGTGTGTCTCACCTGTAAGAAGGCTGCAGCCCACTTGCCCACTCCTGCAGAACAGCACAGCAGATGGTTCAACAGGTAGAGGTGTTCTCCTGATCCCCCCACACGCAGTAACACTGCCACCTATACACAACACACACACCACAGCATAGCATGACTAAACTGCACAACAGGTGGGACAACAGGTACTGCTGTACCAGGGCTAGTGTTGAGGTTTACTGTGTGTGTCTGTGTGTGTACCAGTCTCTGCAGCCAGAGGTGGATGTCTGTCTGGAACTGCGTGTCGTCCAGGACTCTCCGTGTGAAGCTGAAGAGAACACTGATGCTCTCCTTCAGAGGGAGGAGGGAGCTGGGCTGGCTCTGGGTACCACACATATCTACAATACACACACATACACTTGACTAATTAAACAAAGAAACACACTAAACATGTGTACAATATGGTAAATATGAAATGAAATCCCACCTGTGCGTATATGTATGTACGGTGTGTGTTCTCACCATGGAGCAGGCAGTGTAAGTATGACTCCACCTGAAGACGTGACAGCAGGGCTGTGTATGCGTGCAGCGCCACCTTCTGGTGCAGGAGTTCAGAGCGGGCCTCGAACAGCTTCCGCAGCTCCATCAACACAGCCTCACTGAAGTCAGCCTGCTGGAAGCGGTGGTAGCCATACACCTTAGACTGGTCCCCACACACACCCTGGAGAGAGAGAAATAAAGGGTTTAAAGAGAGAGATGAAGAACAGAAGTGTATTGTATAACTTTGTAGCTTCTGTGTTATGTGCTAAGTCGTAAACTAACAGAATCTATTTAACCACATACCTGAAGTGTGAGCTGTTCATCTCTGAAGCTCCAGAGTCGGTTCTGTGTGGTGTTACAGTCGGAGGTGTGTGTGTGGAGCTGTGTGTGTGCGTGTGTCAGCTGTCTGCGGCAGCGCCAGTAGTTCTGCAGGAGTTCTGTCAGCTCGTGGCCTTCCTGCCGGGCCAACACTGCGAACCGGGCTGCACACACCTCCACCCCCTCCACCCACACACACATCCCCCCACCCGGCTCCCACACACTCAGCTGCTCCAACGAGAATGCCTTCAGGAAAAACACAAGACAGTCGACACTATAAATAAATATTATTCACCATTCTTTTGTAACATAGATAGCTTTGTAATATAAAGCTGTTTGAGCCCACAATGGGTCATAGTAAGTGTGTGATTACCTGTAGTTCTGGGCTGGGCTGGGGTAGTTCAGGGTACAGTCTGGTCCTGGAGCCCTCAGATGGAGCTAGTTCCACAACAGGCTCCAGACTGGGAGGACACTCCTGCTCCCCTAGAGCCAGAACAGCAGGGCCCCTTGTCCCACAGGCCCGCAGAGCCTCCTCATGCAGCTGCATCAGGGAGCCCTCCTCCAGTGTGGGTAGTGAGGGGTAGAGGGCAGGGGCGCTGGGAGCCAAGGGTGTCTCAAGCGTCGTAGATATGCAGGTCTGAGCCTGGATATGGGTTTTGTTCTGGGTCTCTCTCCCCACCTCAGTGCTCGGTGGTTCAGCTCTGAGCTCAGCCCCTTGGGCCTCTCCTCTCCCTTCATCCCTCTTCTCTGGCTCTGTCTCAGAGGGCTTTTCTAGTGTCTGGGGTGAGGTTGATGATAATGTCTGTGATAATGTGGATGATGAAAGTGTTTGTGATGCTGGTAATGATTCCTCTGATGTCTGTGGTAATATCTGTGTTGATGGTTGTGATGTCTCTGATAAAGTCTCTGATGCCTCTGCCAGGCCCTGTTGTTGCTCTGTCCCCTCGTAGGGCAGACTGAGGGGGATGTCTGTGAACTCAGAGCTGGGCGGGGCAGCAGCACCAGCTTCCTCATCACAACCAGCAGAGAGAGCTGTGGGACTCTTCACTCGTCCACTCTGCCTCTGTTTCCTGTCCTGTTGGGGGTAACACACAACAGTAGTCTGACTGGTTGTTACTCATGAATAATGACAGGTTAATACATACTATCATATGCTTTAACCATCATTCGATAAACAGACAGTAGTATGCCCTCAGGGACACACAGGAGTGTACTGTACATACCTGAGACCTGCTACTGGTCTTGGACTTCTTTTGTCTCACAGCCTCCATCTGTCATATCCTTCACACCTTGTTCCTCTCACCACATTCACCCTAAGGTTTCTAAGGGGAGAAAACAGTGGGTCTGTTAAATGGGAGCACAACAGTCAACTCACAGTCTTTGGTACATGATTATTTTCTAATCTCACATTAGCCAGCTTGGTCCTGGCTGCCAACACAGGGCCAAATGATAATCCTGTCATTCATGCGTCAGCAAAACAACACCACTCACTTACTCACGTGACTACTGATGATAAACAAGGACCTAGATGTCTGTGTTATCTTTACATGAAGGCGGTTCTTGTTAGCAAATAGGCGTGGTTTCAGACCAGTCTCGAGCTGTATAGGGTAAGGGTTAGCTATTTAGAGTTAGTTGGTGTCGGGAAAACGAAACACATCCACCCCTCTCCTCGCATAGTACTAGCAAAGCAATGGCTAGAGAGGGTGTAATGACAGTCGTCGGTCATCATGGCTAGCAGAGTGTACCCCAGTTTACCTATCCCTGTCAGTTGATTCCAAATAAGCTCTGCCATCTAGCTATCTTAAACAAACTGGGGGAAACATATTGTCGTTAACGTTACTAGCTAGCTAGCAAGCAAGCTAGCTACACGTAGCGCTCTCGAGGAGTGCGAAAACAATGATATAATATTGCTAGCTAGCACCAGTTTTTTTGGTGTAGCTAACGCTAGCTATAATGATCAGCTGTAAACTGTAGGCTAAACCCCTAAAAAAAATTACAATGCTACCTACCTACCTTTGTAAAACAATTTGATCAACGCCAGCGAAGTGACATTTGGCAACACATCAGCTGTTATTTGTTTTGCTCCAGGAAGGAACAGTTATCGCGATAATATTTCGTCACATGACTCCTGCACTATCTTTACGTAACACAAAAAGTGCCTACATCAAAGATGATGGATATACTGACAAGATACATGTCAATTCAATTCAATTGACTTTATTGACATGGCAAGTTAATTATTACTTACATTGTCAAAGTATACATATATAAAATATATATATATATTTATATATATATAAAATATATATATATTTATATATAAATAAATGGTGGGACCAACAGCAATAATAATAGTAGTAGTGGACATGGGATTACCATTAACAACAACTACAACAACAATATTAATCAGAACAACAATACATTAAAGCAATGGTAGTAGACCAGTGTCAACATGATTGAGAAGACACATGACATGGTATGAAAGACAAAACAAAACAAGATGGGAAATATTATCGACATTACATTGCACTTTTCACTGGCTGTCCCTCAGGTTGTGGCAGGAGGACACATACTTGGCTGCCAACTTTTCACCCAATATATATTAGATTTTTTCTTAATCTTTTATAGTTTCAAATTCTTTGTATTGAATTATAATACATGTCTCTCTGCCCTAACAAATGGGAGTCGTCCACAAAGCTGTCTAACTCCCGCGTATCCTTTCTTTGGATTGGTGGATACGTCGATTATTGTAATATTTTTTAAATATTCGATGAGGGTTGTTGACGTCAAACGCCTGTATTCAATGGAGAGAGACGCTATGCTTACTAGGCTCATGCATCAAATACGGATAGCCATCTTGAGACAACTCCAAAATAAAGTGTTTTTTCTCAAAATTGCCGGGATGTCTCTAGTCCTACTTATATCAGTAGACGCGTAACAACTTATGCATTACGACATTTCTATTCAATCTACTCTCTCATTGTCCTCCATACAAAAACTCCTTGCTTGGTGGGCGAAAAAACGCCACCTGCTGGAGGGAGACAGATTTTCCGCTGAGTTGGCCTCTCTTCTCTCTGCCACCCGGGTGCACACCTGCCTACCTTCATGTTAGTTACCCTATCGATGTGGTCCGTGCTATTCGGGATCCTTAGGACGTCCCTAACCCTATGAAGTTTGTATTTAAAATCGTTACGGCAAGGGTTATGGTTAAGGATATGGAAGTCCCAAGGATTTGTGTTGCAAACGTTATGTTTACAAAACGACATGTTCATGAAATTAATTTGTTTATTGGAGAAAAATGCTAAAATTACACTGCATGACCAAAAGTATGTGGACACCTGTTCCTCGAACATCTCATTCCAAATTATTGGGCATTAATATGGAGTTGGTCCCCCCTTTGCTGCTATAACAGCCTCCACTCTTCTGGGAAGGTTTACCATTAGATGTTGGAACATTGCTGCAGGGATTTACTTCCATTCAGCCACAAGAGCGTTAGTGAGGTCGGGCACTGATGTTTGACAATTAGGCCTGGCTCGCAGTAGGTGTTCCAATTCATCCCAAAGGTGTTCGATGAGGTAGAGGTCAGGGCTCTGTGCAGGCCATTCAAGTTCTTCCATACCGATCACACAAACCATTTCTGTATGGAACTTGCTTTGTGCACAGGGGCATTGTCATGCTGAAACAGGAAAGGGCCTTCCCAAACTGTTGCCACAAAATTGGAAGCACAGAATCATCTAGAATGTCGTTGTATGCTGTAGCGTTAATATTTCCCTTCAATGGAACAAAGGGGCCTAGCCCTAACCATGAAAAACAGCCCCAGACCATTATTCCTCCTCCACCAAACTTTACAGTTGGCACTATGCATTCGGCAGGTAGTGTTCTCCTGGCATCCGCCAAACCCAGATTCATCTGTCGGACTGCCAGGTGGTAAAGCGTGATTCATCACTCCAGGGAACATGTTTCCACTGCTCCAATGGCGGCGAGCTTCACACCATTCCAGCCGACGCTTGACATTGCACATGGTAATCTTGGACTTGTGTACAGCTGCTCGTCCATGGAAACCCATTTCATGAAGCTCCCGAGGAACAGTTATTGTGTTGAAGTTGCTTCCAGAGGCACTCTGGAACTCGGTAGTGAGTGTTGCAACCAAGGACAGACTATTTTTACGTGCTACGCGCTTCAGCACTCGTGGTCCTGTCTGTGAGCTTGTGTGGCCTACCACTTCCCAGTGTTGTTGATCCTAGACATTTCCACTTCACAATAACACCACAGTTGACCACCGCAGTTCTAGCAGGGCAGAAATTTGATAAACTGACTTGTTGGAAAGGTGGCATCCTATGACGGTGCCACGTTGAAAGTCACTGAGCTCTTCAGTAAGGCCATTCTACTGCCAATCTATGTATATGGATATTGCATGGCGGTGTGCTCGATTTTATACCCCTGTCAGCAACGGGTAGGCCTATGGCGGAAAAAGCCGAATCCACTAATTTGAATGGATGTCCACATACTTTTGCATATATAGTGTAGTTAAATCTATCTGTGATTATCATGAACATAACTTGTGTGTTCCCAAACGTTATATTACATTTGCTTTGGTCTTCCAACAACATGCTGGAGGAAACAGTATTGCTGCTCTAACTGTGACATGAATAGCCCTGGTATAGCGAACCACTGTGCATTGTTCAGCGCAGGTAGCCACCCTGGTGCACTGTTCAAAGCCCAAGGTCGAATTCCGCTCAAAACAAAAGTGATGTAATTAAGCAGTGGAGTAATGAGTAGGATTTGGTGTTTTCACACGCACAAGTGATTGCTTTTCTTTTGATAAAAAACGCTTTATCTGCCTTCCCAATTAAAACTAGTTGGAAATATTTTATATAATTATATAGCAGACAAAGTATTTATTTCAAATGTACACAAATATTTCACATTCCCTTTTAAAACTCATTGAAGACACAGCAGTCAGCTTCCTCAGCTGTGTCTTGAATTTGACAGCAGCTATAAGGTAAACAGTTCTCTCTGTGTGTAATGTTGAAGGTAGCCTGGCAGTGTCAATGGTGACCTTTGACCTAGTCACCTGCTCAGTCCCTCTTGATGAAGCACCTATTTTCTCTTGCCACTGTTTACATGCTAGTTGGAATGATTTCCTAGTTCCAACTAGTACATCAACACTGTATCTGTTGTTCTCATCTAATTCAACCCACAGGTTTTATGGTTGAGTTGATCTCTCTACCACCAGGGACAACATTCACTTTCTATGTAAAAAGGCTTAGCTGGGTGTATGTATGGTGGTTCACGGTTTCATGTGTGGATCAGATGCTGTGTCTGGATAGATAATGGTTCATAGTTTATGTGTGGTTCAAGTGGTTCATGTAGTTTGTGTGTGTATGTGCGACTCATTGGTGGTAGATGTGTGGTTCAGGTGATTCTTGTGAATCTGTGTGTGGTCCGTGTATATCTGTGTGTGGTTGGTGTGTGAATTCTTGACTCAGTGCCAGGCTAAGTATCTCTGTTTTCTCCTTGTAGAAGCGGAGTTCATTGCCATGACGCCTAGCCACGTCCAGTTCCCTCTGTGCTGCTCGTAGCTCCATCCTCAGCTGCCTTGGAGTCTGCCGCTCCCTGCCCAGCCAATCCAGAGCCATGCTGCTGCGCATGCTGGCATCCAGTCCCCGCTGCAAGTAATAACCAATCACACTCTGTGGGGGCAAAGAGTAATAACCAATCAGGCGGTGCGCTTGATGTAGCACCCTTGGGTTAAGTGCGGAAGACACATTTCAGTTGAAGGCATTCAGTTGTACAGCTGACTAGGTATCCCTCTTTCCCTTTCCGTGCTTCTACACCTGCATTGCTTGCTGTTTGGGGTTTTAGGCTGGGTTTCTGTACAGCACTTTGAGATATCAGCTGATGTAAGAAGGGCTATATAAATACATTTATTTGATTTGAGAATAGCAGAGGGGTGTCCATCTTGTCCGCAGAGTGCCAGTGTAGGTGCAGACTTTTGTTACAGCCAAGCAGTAATACACCTGATTCAAATCAAAGATTGGCCACCCTTGGAATAGAGGATTATAGGGTCAATTATATAATTGAATATCCAGATGAGGGACTTGCCTGGCGGGAACACTGTCTTTCCCTTAGAATCTTCAACGTCCCGTTCCAGTGTAACAACTGAAACACTGTCATCCCCTCCTACAGAGAGAGAGAGAGAGAGAGAGAGAGAGAGAGAGAGACAGAGAGGGAGAGAGAGAGAGAGAGTGAATAGACCTGAGCAATAAAAGAACGGCATAAAAAATGATCAGTGAAACTTGACAATTATGAATTGTGTAATTACGCAGGACAGGGATGATAGATGATCTGAATATTTTTCTAATCCCTAACCAAACTGTGTGTGATTGTTTGAAAAGTTACGTTAGACCTTTATGTTCCAAGCCTGTCTGCTGAAGTTGTGATTGAGAGCATACGGTCTGGCTGGATGGCTGCCATGTATCCATAGACAATGTTATAAAATTATAAGGGTAATGTTCAGAAACAGACGGAACTAGTGCCAGTGCTTAGAACAGGTGGTGGAGGTCAAAGAATAGTTTCAGCAAAAAGTTTTCAAAAAGAGTCCGTATGAGATCATGTTTGCAGTGCAAGAGAGAATAACATATATTATTAAACATATGTTATAACATACAGTAATTAACCTATAACAAATTCCTATGATAATCCTGTCCTTACCTGGAACTCCAACATGGTTCTGCCAGTGTATGACTGGAGCAGGAGACAATAGGCTCCTAAACTGGTGCTAGGATCACAGGCATCCTCCACAGAGACCTGGAAGGAACGTACAGTAAAACAACACTTGAACACTGACACATCTGATATCAGCCAATAGAAGAGAGCTTTTCATGACCAATAACTCAGGATATCCTATCGTATCCATGCTGCCATGCTGATGCTTAGTGGTGGTGAATTAGAGTTAGTCCTGTGCCAGAATAGTCCTGTGCCAGAGTTAGTCCTGTGCCAGAATAGTCCTGTGCCAGAGTTAGTCCTGTGCCAGAATAAGTCCTGTGCTAGAATAGTCCTGTGCCAGAGTAAGTCCTGTGCCAGAGTAAGTCCTGTGCTAGAATAGTCCTGTGCCAGAGTTAGTCCTGTGCCAGAGTAAGTCCTGTGCTAGAATAGCCCTGTGCCAGAGTTAATCCTGTGCAAGAGTTAGTCCTCTGCCAGAGTTAGTCCTGTGTCAGAGTAAGTCCTGTGCCAGAGTTAGTCCTGTGTCAGAGTTAGTCCTGTGTCAGAGTTAGTCCTGTGCCAGAGTAAGTCCTGTGCCAGAATAGTCCTGTGCCAGAGTTAGTCCTCTGCCAGAGTTAGTCCTGTGCCAGAGTTAGTCCTGTGCAAGAGTTAGTCCTGTGCCAGAGTTAGTCCTGTGTCAGAGTAAGTCCTGTGCCAGAGTTAGTCCTGTGTCAGAGTTAGTCCTGTGTCAGAGTTAGTCCTGTGCCAGAGTAAGTCCTGTGCCAGAATAGTCTTGTGCCAGAGTTAGTCCTGTGCCAGAGTACGTCCTGTGCCAGAGTAGGTCCTGTGCTAGAATAGTCCTGTGCTAGAGTTAGTCCTGTGCTAGAGTCAGTCCTGTGTCAGAGTAAGTCCTGTGCCAGAGTAAGTCCTGTGCCAGAGTTAGTCCTGTGCCAGAGTAAGCCCTGTGCCAGAGTAAGTCCTGTGCCAGAGTTAGTCCTGTGCCAGAGTCAGTCCTGTGCCAGAGTCAGTCCTGTGCCAGAGTTAGTCCTGTGCCAGAGTTAGTCCTGTGCTAGAGTAAGTCCTGTGCCAGAGTTAGTCCTGTGCCAGAGTTAGTCCTGTGCCAAAGTTAGTCCTGTGTCAGAGTTAGTCCTGTGCCAGAGTTAGTCCTGTGCTAGAGTAAGTCCTGTGCCAGAGTTAGTCCTGTGCCAGAGTAAGTCCTGTGCCAGAGTTAGTCCTGTGCCAGAGTTAGTCTTGTGCTAGAGTTAGTCTTGTGCTAGACTCACAGTGCTAGAGTAAGTCCTGTGCCAGAATAGTCCTGTGCCAGAGTTAGTCCTGTGCCAGAGTTAGTCCTGTGGCAGAGTTAGTCCTGTGCTAGAATAGTCCTGTGCTAGAATAGTCCTGTGCCAGAGTAAGTCCTGTGCCAGAATAAGTCCTGTGCTAGAATAGTTCTGTCCCAGAGTTAGTCCTGTGCCAGAGTTAGTCCTCTGCCAGAGTTAGTCCTGTGCCAGAGTCAGTCCTGTGCCAGAGTCAGTCCTGTGCCAGAGTAAGTCCTGTGCCAGAGTTAGTCCTGTGTTAGAGTATGTCTTATGCTAGAGTTAGTCCTGTGCTAGAGTAAGTCCTGTGCCAGAATAGTCCTGTGCCAGAGTTAGTCCTGTGCCAGAGTACGTCCTGTGCCAGAGTAGGTCCTGTGCTAGAATAGTCCTGTGCTAGAGTTAGTCCTGTGCTAGAGTCAGTCCTGTGTCAGAGTAAGTCCTGTGCCAGAGTAAGTCCTGTGCCAGAGTTAGTCCTGTGCCAGAGTAAGTCCTGTGCCAGAGTAAGTCCTGTGCCAGAGTAAGTCCTGTGCCAGAGTTAGTCCTGTGCCAGAGTCAGTCCTGTGCCAGAGTCAGTCCTGTGCCAGAGTTAGTCCTGTGCCAGAGTTAGTCCTGTGCTAGAGTAAGTCCTGTGCCAGAGTTAGTCCTGTGCCAGAGTTAGTCCTGTGCCAAAGTTAGTCCTGTGTCAGAGTTAGTCCTGTGCCAGAGTTAGTCCTGTGCTAGAGTAAGTCCTGTGCCAGAGTTAGTCCTGTGCCAGAGTAAGTCCTGTGCCAGAGTTAGTCCTGTGCCAGAGTTAGTCTTGTGCTAGACTCACGGTGCTAGAGTAAGTCCTGTGCCAGAATAGTCCTGTGCCAGAGTTAGTCCTGTGCCAGAGTTAGTCCTGTGCCAGAGTTAGTCCTGTGCTAGAATAGTCCTGTGCTAGAATAGTCCTGTGCCAGAGTAAGTCCTGTGCCAGAATAAGTCCTGTGCTAGAATAGTCCTGTGCCAGAGTTAGTCCTGTGCCAGAGTTAGTCCTCTGCCAGAGTTAGTCCTGTGCCAGAGTAAGTCCTGTGCCAGAATAGTCCTGTGCCAGAGTTAGTCCTGTGCCAGAGTCAGTCCTGTGCCAGAGTCAGTCCTGTGCCAGAGTAAGTCCTGTGCCAGAGTTAGTCCTGTGTTAGAGTATGTCTTATGCTAGAGTTAGTCCTGTGCTAGAGTAAGTCCTGTGCCAGAATAGTCCTGTGCCAGAGTTAGTCCTGTGCCAGAGTACATCCTGTGCCAGAGTAGGTCCTGTGCTAGAATAGTCCTGTGCTAGAGTTAGTCCTGTGCTAGAGTCAGTCCTGTGTCAGAGTAAGTCCTGTGCCAGAGTAAGTCCTGTGCCAGAGTCAGTCCTGTGCCAGAGTAAGTCCTGTGCCAGAGTTAGTCCTGTGCCAGAGTTAGTCCTGTGCCAGAGTCAGTCCTGTGCCAGAGTTAGTCCTGTGCCAGAGTTAGTCCTGTGCTAGAGTAAGTCCTGTGCCAGAGTTAGTCCTGTGCCAGAGTTAGTCCTGTGCCAAAGTTAGTCCTGTGTCAGAGTTAGTCCTGTGCCAGAGTTAGTCCTGTGCTAGAGTAAGTCCTGTGCCAGAGTTAGTCCTGTGCCAAAGTAAGTCCTGTGCCAGAGTTAGTCCTGTGCCAGAGTTAGTCTTGTGCTAGAGTTAGTCTTGTGCTAGACTCACGGTGCTAGAGTAAGTCCTGTGCCAGAGTTAGTCCTGTGCCAGAGTACGTCCTGTGCCAGAGTAGGTCCTGTGCTAGAATAATCCTGTGCTAGAGTTAGTCCTGTGCTAGAGTCAGTCCTGTGTCAGAGTAAGTCCTGTGCCAGAGTAAGTCCTGTGCCAGAGTTAGTCCTGTGCCAGAGTTAGTCCTGTGCCAGAGTCAGTCCTGTGCCAGAGTCAGTCCTGTGCCAGAGTTAGTCCTGTGCCAGAGTTAGTCCTGTGCTAGAGTAAGTCCTGTGCCAGAGTTAGTCCTGTGCCAGAGTTAGTCCTGTGCCAGAGTTAGTCCTGTGCCAAAGTTAGTCCTGTGCCAGAGTTAGTCCTGTGCTAGAGTAAGTCCTGTGCCAGAGTTAGTCCTGTGCCAGAGTAAGTCCTGTGCCAGAGTTAGTCCTGTGCCAGAGTTAGTCTTGTGCTAGAGTTAGTCTTGTGCTAGACTCACGGTGCTGGCTGAAGCAGCCTCCTGCAGGCTGTGTGTGATGAACAGAGGAGTGATTCGTCTAGATGGCAGCTCGTTCACTAGAGAGTTCATCAGAGCAACACGCGCCGCATCCCTACGAGCTTCCGCCTGGGTCTCACACTCCTAAAGAGAGTCAGAAAGAGGTGGGAGGTTGGCAGAGAGAGGAGGTGGAGAGAAAAGAGGGAGACATAAGTCCCACTATGTAAATTATATTTGCAGTGTTGTTGGTTTGAGGTGATCACTGTTTGCATAATCTCGGTTAACCCAGAACCAAAGTCCTGTGTAATTGGTCAAATTCTGGATTGTTCTGGGTCCATATGTGTTCAGAGAAGAGATAGAACGAGGATCGGAAACGGAATGAAGAGCTCTTTGCAAAATATGGGACAAGTCTATGGGCCAAATGTCCCCCACCCCTTCCGAAAATCAAAAGATACTAACACCTGTGAAATCATGATTAGTCCAAAGCACCGGAACTAATGCTGCTCGTTATCTCACGCATCCCGTTGTATCAGGACAGATTTACGGTACCATTGATGTTTATGTAGTCTGCCTACGAGAGATGACTGTTGGCATGAATATGATTGACTGGAACAGAAATGAAGGTCATCTAGAAAAGACTTGGGTTCGTTTCATGACTTTCTTCAACATGTGAGAGTTTATAAAAGCAAATCATGGGATTAGCAATCAAATGTGGAGTCAGAATATAACATCACAGGCAGCTCTGAACCAATCACAAGGCATTTGGGGCCTCGACCTCTGGGAGACTGTGTGAGCCACAATGAGCCCTTTGAAAAGTATCACGGGATTCCAGCTGAATAAAATCATCAAAGCAGGTTGAGAGGCTGTGTGTGTGTACTGCCCAGGGTCTGACGGGTATAGATGAAGGACCTCTCTTTAGGGGCTGTGCAGATATGAGGCCCTCCACACACCATTCAGACCCACAGCAAGGCTGAGCAGCACTCCTGTCAAAACAGGTATTTTTCTCACTCACACTAATGACAGAGCACTGTTAAAGCTGTTCAGTGGTGGTCTTTGGCTGCGCTATGGAAACTCTGTCTCTATTCCACGGTGGGCTCCTGTCATTGGGATATGGAAAATAACCACCTGGCCCCCAACTCTTACCCCCTCCTCTCCTCTACCCTTACCACCAACCCTAACTACCTACCTCACTCCACCAATAACCTTGTCCGCAACAACCCTAGCTTTCCACCACAGTGGAATTTGGTAATGGTGTGAGGGGTGGCAGGTTGCCTAGTGGTTAGAGCGTTGGGCCAGTAACCAAAAGGTTGCTGGATCGAGTCCCCAAGCTGACAAGGTAAAAAATCTGTCGTTCTGCCCCTGAACAAGGCAGTTAACTGTTCCCCGGTAGGCTGTCATTGTAAATAAGAATTTGTTCTTAACTGACTTGCCTAGTTAAATAAATAAATGTTTTGTGAGTAGTGCTGGTTTAGGTGGGTTAGGTAGCTGTGGTTGTGATGGTTATGATGGCAGTCACCTTATAGTTTCCAAAGCAGCTTCCTCCAGGCAGAGTGACGTAGTAGATGTAAGGGGGTCTTGGGGAAGGGGCAGACTCATACAACATCAAGCCCTCTGATTGGCTGGCAGAGCCCTTCACCGAGTCCTCTGATTGGCTGTCGGACCGGTTGTCTTGTTCCACCTGCTTCTGCTCCCAAAAGTTATGCAACATGGCCACAATGTTCACTGAGGAGACACACACACACACACACACACACACACACACACACACGCAATAATGAAAGTCTGCATATAGGCCTGATGATTGACACATCAAAATAAATCTGAAAAAAGTCCTCAGGGCTTTAGAACAAGCCATACAGTTTCAGAGATGTCCTGTGCCTGTGGTAGAAACACAATGAGGAATGAAGAGAGGTCAGGGCAATTTAGAGTTTCAATAACAACAGCAATTGAGGGCCCAGAACTAGACACAGGAAGTCAGCTATACTCAGCGCCACAAAGCTACTCTACAGAACCTCTATCTGACTTAATAAGGGTATGAGGCAGACACTGTTGGAATGGACTGTAGATATATTTATCTTAATTAATGCAGAGACAGCCCATCAAAACCTTGTTTAACTTCTGATATCTACGTCCGTCTATAGTCTTGGCCACAGTTATACACCTATTCCTTCACTGTGTGTGTGTGTGTGTGTGTGTGTGTGTGTGTGTGTGTGTGTGTGTGTGTGTGTGTGTGTGTGTGTGTGTGTGTGTGTGTGTGTGTGTGTGTGTGTGTGTGTGTGTGTGTGTGTGTGTGTGTGTACGTGCGTGTGTGTGTGTGTGTGTGTGTGTGTGAGAGAGAGAGTGTGTGCATGTGTGTGTGTATGTTTGTGGAAATAACCTGTTTCTGTAACTGAACATTCCCAGGCTGAGTTAGGTTCGAGCTGATTTAGGAAAAGGGGACACCACCCAACCACTCAACTCTAAACCTCCCTACAGAGATGGCTGAGATGGCTTCAGGTCATGGCAGGCTAGCCCTGCAGCCTGATGAACAAGAGCAAGCTTACCTTTGAGTGAAACAGTTTCATTAAAATCAAATGCATTTGAAGGTGATTATGCCTACTGTAGATCTCCACGCAACACTGCTTGCGTCAAATCAAATCAAAAGTATTTGCATCAGAACCAATGTCATGTTCTTTACTGTGTGCATGTATGACTGATGCAGTAAACAGAAGCACCTGAATGTTCTATCTGGGAAAACAAGCATCTAATGAATCAGCCTTTTCAACTCTGCTTATTGATAAAAAGCAATTCACTGAAGATTTCCCAGGCCCTATGTCAGTGTGTTTTGAGTAACTAAATGCAATACATGCCTATATAAAACAGCCATATGCAATACATGCCTATATAAAACAGCCATATGCAATACCAAAAGCATGGTCTGAGTATGGCCCTCACATTGATTCAACTGCAGGTGACATCACAGTTAGATGCTCAAGCCCAGATGTCTGAGAATGATGTGTATTTGTGTGTCTCCATGTGTGTGTGTCTGTGTATGGTTAGCTACTCACAGTCCTTGAGGCTGGTACCGAAGTCACTTGGGGACAGAAGGTGTGACATCGTGTTATCGTATGGAGAACCCCAAACTTGGCTCATCCTCTTCAATCTCAGTCTTCCTGCACACACTCAATCCTGCTCACACACACGCTCAGTCTAGTTCAAACCATGTTCCATGGAGAGCGCAGCAAGCAGTGGGAAACTACTCCAAACACAGCTCCACTCAATACTTTTTAAAATGAGAGGATAAAGACTGCACTTCCCCTTAACTCAACTCCCCCTTTTTCTCTCCTCCTCCCCGCTCCTCTTTCTTCCCCTCTCTCGTATGGAGGCCTCCCCAGGGGTTCTCCTCTGGAGCGCTCTACCTTTTGTCACGAGCTCTGCTAATTAGCTAGGGGGCCCCCTCACACGCATATACACTGAGGCCTGCTATTGGTATGTGAACCCCCCCCCCCCCCCCAAGCCCCCTCACCTCTCCTCTGCAGCTGCCTAATCCCAGAGTGGTCAGACAGACTTTACTGTGGAGCCCCTCTCTCCTCTCTTACAGCCACACAGGATCTGGGTCACACCCTAAACATACCAGGGCCGTTGGCAGCAGGAATCCTAGTGGACAGAATAGTCCCACCCCTAACTGGGTCCCTCTGTCCATGAAATGTGCTCAAGCTTCTCATAGTAAAATGTGCCATTTGACCAACCAACGTTAATAACCCCCATCCTAATCCCTAACCCACCAGCCAAACACCAACTAACCCACATCCTCAGAGGAATGCTGTGTGTGTGTGTGACCGTGTGAGTGGGGGTGGGTGGGATGGAGCTATGCTGTTGACTTCTCTTGGCTATTATTGTGGATCCAGGGCCTGTGCTCCTTTCAGGCTGCGTGTATGAATGGCCATTGTTCAGCTCTGCATTCACTCAGACACTCACTCCCTCCAAATATATTACAGATTAATATACTCACTATCACAGAGTGGAGGGGATTCTGTCCTCAAGACTTCCATTCCTCATTTTTAGGTTGGTGCAGGGTTTCCCAAACCCGAGAACCATTAGGGCAGGATTTCCCAAACCCTGTTGTTTTTTCCCCTAGCACTACATAACTGACTCAAATAAATAACTTATCAAGCTTTGATTATTTGAATCAACTGTGTAGTACTATGGCAAAAACCAAAACGTACACCCGGGGGGGGGGGGGGGGGGGGGGGGGCTGCGTTAGAGGACAATCATTAACACACACCATTCTGAACACATCCGCTAGTGAGTGACACAAGTACTCTCTTTACAATGTAAAGCACTTTGAGCACTTGGAAAATCGCTATATCAATGTAATCCATTACTTTTACCAGCCTTTTGTCTGTCTGCAAATCAATATTTGTTTGGAAGATATAGGCAATATGTGCAACGATTCTAAACTCCCATTAAAAAACAAATACTTACAACTGTAGCTATATACTTTGAATACACACCTGGACTCATTGTCATTCATATTAAAGTTGTCTATATTGTAAGTGTTCACACTGCATTAGATACAGAGCAGGAGAGTTCAACACTGGGGGATCGTCACTGGGAACATTGGCCTTCTTCCAATAGGTCTTTCTCCTCTCATCTCCAATGTGGTTCATGTTCTCCTCATCTTCTGCTGTCCTCGGAGACCAGGTTATCGGACACACGTACGCACGCACACACTCACTCAACTAACTCACAGACGCTTGATGAGGGCTGCTGTAGTGACCATATTACCGCCACACCGGCGATCATGAGTCATGAAGGCAGTCAAATTCCACATGACCGTTTAGTCACGATAATTAGGCTTCTCCAAGCTCTGATGCTGCTAATGGTCATTAGTAGCCTACCAAACTTGCTAACTGCCTGGTACTCAGCACTCTATTGTCCCTCTAATCCCTCTGACATCAATGCAAATGCTTTCGAAAATCTAATCAAATACTTCATGAGTGTTCATGGGCTGAGAGCCCATGAGCTCTCAGTCAAGACAAATACACACACATACACAAACTCACACTTTCACACACTACCTGAAAATGAGGAATGGAAGTCTTGAGGAGAAAACAGAGTGATGGCTGCTAATAAAAAGAGGAGGATCCCATCAGCTTTCTATATTTATTTCTCAACTTTCCTAATATTAAGCACATTGTTTATATTTACAACAGGAGTAAAACCTACCTGGCTGGCATGAAAATAAACCACGGGGAAAGTGTCCTCCATTCTCTATTTAAGTGCATAGATGACATGTATTTTTTCCCGCTGCCCCTGTTTCGATACAAATGTCACACATATATTATTTAGTATATGTAAAGACAAGATTAAATCAAGAATAGTCTGATGGGTGACAATAATTGTCACGACTTCCACCGAAGTCGGTTCCTCTCCTTGTTCGGGCGGCGTTCGGTGGTCGGCGTCACCGGTCTCCTAGCCATCGTCGATCCACTTTTCATTTGTTTTGTCTTGTTTTCCTACACACCTGGTTTTCATTTCCCTCATTAATTGTTGTGTATTTAACCCTCTGTTCCCCCCATGTCTTTGTGTGGAATTGTTTGTTGTAAGTGCTTATGCACATGTTTATTGGTGCGCGTCGGGTTTTGTACCCATGTTTGTTATTTCTTTATGCCGTTGGTTTTGCAATTAAACTGCTCCGGCTATTACCAAGTTCTGCTCTCCTGCGTCTGACTTCCCTGCCACCAGTTATGCACCCTTTACAATAATAGCCTATCACTTACAGTTGAAGTCGGAAGTTTACATACACCATAGCCAAATACATTTAAACTCAGTTTTTCACAATTCCTGACATTTAATCCTAGTAAGAATTCCCTGTCTTAGGTCAGTTAGGATCACCAATTTATTTTAAGAATGTGAAATGTCAGAACAATAGTAGAGAGAATGAACGTGTCACTGCAACCTTAAAGGTCCTAAATGATGTCACCATTGTCCTTGATTCTAAGCAATGTTGTGCTGCTATTTTTATTGACTTGGCCAAAGCTTTTGATATGGTAGACCATTCCATTCTTGTGGGCCGGCTAAGGAGTATTGGTGTCTGTCATGACGTTGCCCTGTTGGGTGAGGTTTATAACCCCCCCATTAATACCTTTCCCCCTTTTCTCTCCACTCTACAGAATGGACTCTTGGAAAGCCCTGTGTTACCACCGAGAAAGTATGGTAACATCAAAAGGTTGGGGAATGGAACAATATTTCCCTTTCTCAACCAGTTGAAATTGTCCATTGGTACTTAAAGAATATGATGTCAGATCAGTTGTTGTCTGGGACATTATATCTGATGATAGGACGACATAAATTGTATCTTGGAAAGTCTAAACATTCTAGTTGTCAGATTCACATGGAATTGTTGTGCAATTTAAATGTTTAAATATGAAATAATTTGTGAAAATATGAAATATAATTTTAGCCTCCTAAATAAGAGAATTGTTTCATAGTAAAATCTAGGCCTAGTCAGTGGCCACACCCAAGTGAACAGATATTGGTTGAGAACTATGAAACACTCCATTCTCTCCCTCAGTACAAAAGCCCGTTGACGGAAGTGAACCTCAGTTCCCGATGACGGGAGGACTGGTGTCCCTACGTTTAAAAGGGCTAATTTCAACTACAACCTAACACAATTACCATTGAGTTCCAGAATTGTTAGGACTGCTGTCCTAACGTTAAAAACGGTGAATATCAACGTGGAGGTGACGATCACCACGCTGGATTGGTGAATTTCGACTAGACCAGCCAGAATACAGCGCAAGTTGATTATGGCAACTTGGTATGAACTTTGAACGATTATTCAACAAAGAAGAAGTGATACCTCCTAGACGTTGAGTTATCAGATGCAGCTGTAAACGTACGTGGCCTAGCAAAGGACAGACAATCTCCTAAGAACGACAGGGTACTTTAACGCATCCGCTCTACAACACTACGACCAGAAAGATTCTTCAAAGGACAATGGCGATCTCTGCTGGGAAAACCAGTCTTCCATCTTCAACCCATCTATCGAAGCGCAGCTCAGAGTAAATATATATCTTGCATTTTCCTTTTCCGAATTGGCGGTTATTAGAATGCATAAGATTTTGTATTTACAGTAGCATAGCTTCTCAAGGTCCGATAGAGACCCAATCCCTTTGTCCCTCAGTCTTCCCGCTCTTTCATTCAAACCCAACCCCCTTCCTTTGTGTAACCAGCCGTCATATCGGGTTAGCCCACTAGGGGCTTTTCATGACATGATTAGTAACCAATGTATGATCTATCCTGTGTATATATATGTAATTTTGTGTGATTATTTAGGTATTTAGTAAATAAATAATTAAGCCAATTTGTGTATTGCTGATTCAACTTATTACCTAGGGCTCGTGCAGATAACCAAGTACTTACGACAATCAGAATGAGATCGATCGAGGTGACGATTAATAATTGACTGCCTTTGATATAAAATATATTTTGATCTTTAAGAAAGTGGACTCGGGAGATAACCGCTCTATATAAATGAATGCTTCCATGGTGCCCTGTGGTTTTCTAACTACCTCTCTCAAAGAGTGCAATGTATAAAGTCAGAACATCTGCTGTCTCAGCCACTGCCTGTCACCAATGGAGTACCCCAAGGCTCGATCCTAGGCCCCACGCTCTTCTCAATTTACATCAACAACATAGCTCAGGCAGTAGGAATCTATCTCATCCAATTATATGCAGATGATACAGTCTTATACTCAGCTGGCCCCTCCCCGGATTTTGTGTTAAATCAAATCAAATCAAATAGTATTTGTCACATGAGCCAAATACAACAGGTGTAGACCTTACAGTGAAATGCTTAATTACAAGCCCTTAACCAACAATGCAGTTTTAAGAAAATACCCCCCCCCCCCAAAAAAAGTAAGAGATAATAATAACAAATAATTAAAGAACAGCAGTAAATAACAATAGCGGGGCTATATACAGGAGGTACCGGTACAGAGTCAATGTGCGGGGGCACCGGTGTTGAGGTAATTGAGTTATATGTACATGTAGGTAGAGTTATTAAAGTGACTATGCATAGATAATAAGAGTAGCAGCAGCATAGAAGGGAGGGCAATGCAAATAGTCTGGGTAGCTATTTGATTAGCTGTTCAGGAGTCTTGTGACTTGGGGGTAGAAGCTGTTTAGAAGCCTCTTGGACCTAGACTTGGCGCTCCAGTATCGCTTGCCGTGTGGTAGCAGAGAGAACAGTCTATGACAAGGCAATTTTTAGGGCCTTCCTCTGACAACATCTGGTATAGTTGTCCTGGATGTCAGGAAGCTTGGCCCCAGTGATGTACTGGGCCGTACGCACTACCCTCTGTAGTGCCTTGTGTTCGGAGGCCGAACAGTTGCCATACCAGACAGTGATGCAACCCGTCAGGATACTCTCGATGGTGCAGCTATAAAACCTTTTGAGGTTCTGAGGACCCATGCCAAATCTTTTCAGTCTCCTGAGGGGGAATAGGTTTTGTCATGCCGTCTTCATGATTGTCTTGGTGTGCTTGGACCATGTTAATTTGTTGGTGATGTGGACGCCAAGAAACTTGAAGCTCTCAACCTGCTCCACTACAGAGAATGGGGGCATACTCGGTCCTCCTTTTCCTGTAGTCCACAATCATGTCCTTTGTCTTGATCACATTGAGGGAGAGGTTTGTTGTCCTTGCACCACACGGTCAGGTCTCCAACCCTTCTTCCTATAGGCTGTCTCATTGTTGTCGGTGATCAGGCTACCACTGTTGTGTCATCAGCAAACTTAATGATGGTGTTGGAGTCGTGCCTGGCCGTGCAGTCATGAGTGAACAGGGAGTACAGAAGTGGACTGAGCACGTACCCCTGAGGGGCCCCCGTGTTGAGGATCAGCCTGGCGGATGTGTTGTTACCTACCCTTGCCACCTGGGGGGCGGCCCGTCAGGAAGTCCAGGATCCAGTTGCAGAGGGAGGTGTTTAGTCCCAGGGTCCTTAGCTTAGTGATGAGCTTTGAGGGCACTATGTTGTTGAACGCTGAGTTCTAGTCAATGAATAGCATTCTCACATAGGTGTTCCTTATGTCCAGGCGTGAAAGGGCAGTGTGGAGTGCAACAGAGACATCCTCTGTGGATCTGTTGGTGCGGTATGCAAATTGGTCTGGGTCTAGGGTTTCTGGGATAATGGTGTTGATGTGACGCTCTCCAACAAAGCTTTCTTAGTGTCCAACAAGCTTTCTCTGCCCTTAACCTTGTTATTAACACCTCTAAAACAAAGGTAATGTGGTTTGGTAAGAAGAATGCCCCTCTCCCCACGTACTTGTATGAGATTACTACCTTAGAGCTTGAGGTAGTCACCTCATACAAGTACTTGGGAGTATGGCTAGACGGTACACTCTCCTTCTCTCAGCACATATCAAAGCTGCAGGCTAAGGTTACATCTAGACTTGGTTTCCTCTATCGTAATCACTCGTCTTTCACCCCAGCTGCCAAACTAACCCTGATTCAGATGACCATCCTACCCATGCTAGATTATGTAGACGTAATTTGTAGATCGGCAGGTAAGGGTGCTCTCGAGTGGCTAGATGTTCTTTACCGTTTGGCCATCAGATTTGCTACCAATGCTCCTTATAGGACACATCACTGCACTCTATACTCCTCTGTAAACTGGTCATCTCTGTATACCCATCGTAAGGTTGATGCTTATTTATAAAATCCTCTTAGGCCTCACTCCCCCCTATCTGAGATACCTACTGCAGCCCTCATCCTCCACATACAACACCTGTTCTGCCAGTAACATTCTGTTAAAAGTCCCCAAAGAACACACATCCCTGGGTCGCTCCTCTTTTCAGTTCGCTGCAACTAGCGACTGGAACGAGCTGCAACAAACACTCAAACTGGACAGTCTTATCTCCTCATTCAAAGACTCAATCATGGACACTCTTACTGGCAGTTGTGGCTTATTCACGTTAAGTATTGTTGTCTCTTCCTTCTTGCCTTTGTGCTGTTGTCTGTGACCAATAATGTTTTTACCATGTTTTGTGCTGCTACCATTTTGTGTTGCTACCATGTTATTGTCATGTGGTGTTGCAACCATGCTGTGTTGTCATGTGTTGCTGCCATGCTATGTTGTTGTCTAAGGACTCTCTTTATGTAGTGTTGTGGTGTCTCTCTTGTCGTGATGTGTGTTTTGTCCTATATTTTTATTTTTAATCCCAGCCCCCATCCCCACAGGAGGCCTTTTGCCTTTGGTAGGCCGTCATTGTAAATAAGAATTTGTTCTTAACTAACTTGCCTGGTTAAGTATGCCTCAGCATACGACACCTTCTGCACTACTGACTCTGGAAACCTCAACTGGCCTCTTTCGCACCAGACACTTCCGATCCCCAGCAAAATGGGTACCCCTACAGTTGCCACACAATTTTATCCACCGAAACTACACAATCCTCTGTCCCATGGCCTCCTGCACATTTCCTACATCTTGAAATCTCCCTCCTACACACTACTGCAACATGACCATAAACGTGGCACCAAACGACAGGCGTCACAAACAACAGGAATCTTTAACTTCGATTGCTACACCGTCACACTTAACACTACCACAGAAATAACTCATTTCAATGTTCCTAGGAGCAAAGCAAGAAATAGATCTTGACCCGAGTTGCGTGACACGGAGTGCCCACTCCCTCTGGGCGGAAGAAACACTTTGGGTTACCTTCACCGATTGAACAATACCCAATGTCTTCTCCACCCAACCTGATACCACATACGGATCAGCCAAAAAGACTGGATCCACTTTCTACAAGAATCTAACTCCCACTGGACCAAACTCATCTTTATCATAACCATGTTCATCGATGCAAGGCACGGGCTCCGAAATCTCCCTCATTCACTTTCATTTCACCTCCAGAGCTCGGTCTGGCGGACATCTCACTCTGTCCCAATATTGCCCTTCTCCCCGCTTTGCTAGCGGCACGGTGGCATCCCGACGTAACTCTGTCTCATAATCGTCCTGCTCACCTAGGAAACGTGTCTTCTCCGGGGGCGCCAACCTTTTGAGAGCATGACGACGTCTGGGCCTACTAGTTGTTAAAGCTTTTTAAATGTTTTTTTTTACAGGAGCAACATAAAAACAAGACGCATTGCTTTTTAAAAATAATATTGAAATGCTCTAGCCACTTATACCTTGTTGTTCATGTTAGAATAATTGCAGTTCCTCGCCTGCAAATAAGTTGTGAGAATGTGTTGTAGTGTTTTGACACTGAGTTTACAAAACATTAGGAACACCTTCTCTTTCCCAGACATAGACTGACCAGGTGAATCCAGGGGAAAGCTATGATCCCTTATTGATGTCACCTTCTTAAGCCTTGAGACAACTGAGACATGGATTTTGTATGTTTGCCATTCAGAGGGTGAATGGGCAAGACAAGAGATTTAAGTGTCTTTGAACGGGGTATGGTAATAGGTGCCAGGTGCACCGGTTTGAGTGTGTCAAGAACTGCAACTCTGCTGAGTTTTTAACACTCAACAGTTTCTTGTGTGTATCAAGAATGGTCCACCACTCAAAGGACATCCAGCCAACTTGACACAACTGTGGGAAGCATTGGAGTCAACATTGTCCAGCATCCCTGTGGACACCTTGTAGAGTCCATGCCCCGACGAATTGAGTCTGTTCTTAGAGCAAAAGGGGGTTCAACTTAATAGGAAGGTGTTCCTAATATTTTTGTATACTCGGTGTACATCTCAGACAGGACTATTTGTTGGCGCACCATAGACATGTCATTCTAGAGTGGGTCTAAATTAAATCTACCGTATGTCCATATCTTTTATCTGCAGATCTATTAATTGAATATCTGTTGTATATTAGCAGGGGTGTTCATTAAGTCTTGCAGCGGACATCGTTTACCGTTTAAGAACCAAACGGAAGCAAGCAGAGCAAACGGAACAAAACGGGGAGGGACCTACCATAGAGATAGATAGAGGACTCAGCTTTGTATCTGTGCCATTATAGTGTCTGTGACAGCATGGGCAGCGCCATTGAGGCTATCTCCATTTTAAAGTAGTACATTTTCTTCTTCATTGGCTGATTGTTCCCAACTCATAGGAATCTCCACCCAGTTGACTACTTTAAAATGGCGGAGCCCTCAAGGGTAATGTCCATGTTACACTGAACAAAAATATAAACGCAACTGTGTTGGTAAAGTGTTGGTCCCATGTTTCATAAGCTGAAATAAAAGATCCCAGAAATTCTCCATACGCACAAAAAGCGTATTTCTCTCAAATGTTTAGCAAAAATGTGTTTACATCCCTGTTAGTTAGCATTTCTCCTTTGCCAAGATAATCCATCCACCTGACAGGTGTGGCATATCAAGAAGATGATTAAACAGCATGATCATTACATAGGTGCTCCTTGTGCTGGGGCCAATAAAAGGCCACTCTAAAATGTGCAGTTTTGAGGGAGCTTGCAATTGGCATGCTGACTGCAGGAATGTCCACCAGAGCTGTTACCAGATAATTGAATGTTCATTTCTCTACCATTTCTCCGCCTCCAACGTCGTTTTAGAGAATTTGCCAGTAGGTCCAACCGGCCTCACAACCGTAGCCCCTCCGGCTTCTTCACCTGTGGGATCGTCTGAGACCAGCCACCCGGACAGCTGATGAAACTGAGCAGTATTTCTGTCTGTAATAAAGCCCTTTTGTGGAGAAAAACTGCCCTCCCAGGCCCACCCATGGCTGCGCCCCTGCCCAATCATGTGAAATCCATAGATTAGGGCGTAATGAATTTATTTCAATTGACTGATTTCCTTATATGAACTGTAACTCAGTAAAATCATTGAAAATGTTGTATGTTGTGTTCATATTTTTGTTCAGTATAAAAAGGGTTATATCCACGATAAGTCCTCTATCCATCTCTATCGAACCTACTTGAAATTGTCCGCTAGAAACTTTCGTTTTCGTTGCAAAACGTTTTCCGTTTGTAGTAAATGGTTTCTGTGGTTTCCACTAGTTACCACAGCCTAAAAGTCAAACATGGCTATATCGTAGGAATTCATGATAACAAAAATTTGCTTTTTGGTCATTATTTAAGGTTAGTCATAAGGTTAGCAGTGTGGTTAAGGTTAGGGTTACGGTAAAGTGTTAGGTTTAAAATCACATTTTAGGAAGATAAATTGTAGAAATATGCAGGGTCTATGACTTTGTCGCTGTGGTACTAGTGACGTGAAAGGTTTCGCAATAGACGAAACGTTTTGCAACAGAATTGGCGTAATGAATACACCCCAGCGACACACTTTTGCAACACAGTTGTTGGTTGTTGCGAGACTGTCAAGAGAGAAAAGCTTGCCAACAGCCCGCCAAGTAGTGCTGAGCGATTAGTGATTTTTGAGGTAGGTTCATTTAGGTTTCGTTTATTAAATGCGGTAGGCATTATGTGGATTGAATGCTGTAACAAAACAGAATAAAACAATTAATAAAAGTCCCATGATGTAAGTCACTGCCCATTACTGCTTATCACTTATTAACCATAATTTATTCACATTACTTTACTTTAATACAATATTTCAGTTGATGTGTAAATTACATTTGTTTCATTTGATGACATAATTTCATTCAAAGTCATCATTTCATCTCTGTAGACCGCTGACTATGCTTTCTGACAAAATCTTATTTTAGTAGTTCTTCAAAGTAAGTAAATAAGGCATACTTTTATGACTGCAGAATACCAACCAATCACTTAGTTAATGTATTTCTGGTGGAAATACCTTGCGAAGAAACTGTGTGCGGATGTGCGATCGCGCATTCTTCTGTCTCCTCTCTAGCTCTCAATGTCTGTCCCACGCTAACCTAACATAGCAGGTGTAAAAGAAACGCAGAAGGCGCGAAATGGATTATGGTCATTGTAGTTAATTATCACGTTTTCTGCAATAAACTATGCAGCATATTGGCCTGTTGGAAACTACAACTCATTACAACAATACACAGTTCGGGCGTGATCTGATTTATCTCTAGAGAAACTGCGCAATATGCGCTTTGAG
The DNA here is from genome assembly GCF_016432855.1 of Salvelinus namaycush. NCBI lineage: Eukaryota > Metazoa > Chordata > Actinopteri > Salmoniformes > Salmonidae > Salvelinus > Salvelinus namaycush. The sequence continues at coordinate 29,683,337 of NC_052307.1, forward strand.
CTCACAGAAAAAGCCCAAAGCAAATGCAATTGAACCGGAGTCGGTCAGTTATTTGTTTGAAAACCAAAAAATTATAGATATTTCAGTTACTCGATCAGCACTACCGCCAAATTTGATTTACAGTAACAGTTACCGCCAGTAGGTATACAATTACCCGTAAAGTACCCCATGAATACTATCAGGCATTCGACAAAAGTAAGCAACATTAGTAGGCTAGAATAGCTAGCTATTATAACTAGGGTTCTCAATCTCAGTAGGCTACTGTCAGTATCACACAAATAAACAGGGAGAATCTCTTTAACCACAGTTTTACATAGTAATAGATTTGCTATACTGGTAGCTAGTTAACCAGGCTTGTTGGCATTCACAATGTTTTTCATGCTACAACCAAAGCTTCAGAGAACAGGTACACTTCCACAGTCTTTTTGCCACAACTTTCATTGCTATCTACTGCTGTCTAGTGCTCAAAGTCAGTAATTGTAGCTACTCATCATGGGCACAAACCACCAATGTTGGCTTCTTCAATCTCTGCGTAAATATCAGTATGTCCTGGAGACCCATTCAGGGTTTGCACTGCAGACTTTGACTCTATCCCAATACGGATTACACGGTAGACATATTAACATGCAATAATCTCACATCAGTCTAGCTAGTATAACTAGGGTGACTAGGGTGAAGTTAGGGCAGTGGTGCGCATAAACTTTTGATCGGCCCTAATAAATGGTGTTTATTATGATATCTCTCAATGGTGAAAACGTACAGAGAAACACTAATGTTGAATTCAGAACATTGGGCTGAGAAAGAGTTTTTACTGGGCATTGACTAGAGGTCGACCGATTAATTGGAATGGCCGATTCAATTAAGGCCAATTTCAAGTTTTCATAACAATCGTAATCAGTATTTTTGGACACCGATTGTGGCGGATTTTTAAAATGTATTTTTATTATTATTATTATTTTACACCTTTATTTAACTAGGCAAGTCAGTTAAGAACACATTATTATTTTCAATGACGGCCTAGGAACAGTGGGTTAACTGCCTTGTTCAGGGGCAGAACGACAGATTTTTACCTTGTAAGCTCGGGGATTTGTTTTTGCAACCTTCCGGTTACTAGTCCAACGCTCTAACCACCTGCCTTACATTGCACTCCACGAGGAGCCTGCCTGTTACTCGAGGGCAGCAAGAAGCCAAGGTAAGTTGCTAGCTAGCATTAAACTTATCTTATAAAAACAATCAATCTTAACATAATCACTAGTTAACTACACATGGTTGATGATATTACTAGTTTATCTAGCGTGTCCTGCGTTGCATATAATCGATGCAGTGCCTGTTAATTTCTCATCGAATCACAGCCTACTTCGCCACCTTGTGATGATTTAACAAGCGCATTCGCGAAAAAAGCACTGTCGTTGCACCAATGTGTACCTAACCATAAACATCAATGCCTTTCTTTAAAATCAATACACAAGTATATATTTTTAAACCTGCATATTTAGTTAATATTGCCTGCTAACATGAATTTCTTATAACTAGGGAAATTGTTCACTTCTCTTGGGTTCCGTGCAAGCAGTCAGGGTATATGCAGCAGTTTGGGCCGCCTGGCTCGTTGCGAACTGTGTCCATTTATTCCTAACAAAGACCGTAATTAATTTGCCAGAATTGTACATAATTATGACATAACATTGAAGGTTGTACAATGTAACAGCAATATTTAGACTTCGGGATGCCATCCGTTAGATAAAATACGGAACGGTTCCGTATTTCACTGAAAGAATAAACGTTTTGTTTTCGAAATGATAGTTTCCGGATTTGACCATATTAATGACCTAAGGCTCGTATTTCTGTGTGTTATTATGTTATAATTAAGTCTATGATTTGATATTTGATAGAGCAGTCTGACTGAGTGATGGTAGGCAGCAGCAGGCTCGTAAGCATTCATTCAAACAGCACTTTTGTGCGTTTGCCAGCAGCTCTTCGCTGTGCTTCAAGCATTAAGGTGTTTATGACTTCAAGCCCATCAACTCCCAAGATTAGGCTGGTGTAACCGATGTGAAATGGCTAGCTAGTTAGCAGGGTGCGCGCTAATAGCGTTTCAAACGTCACTCGCTCTGAGACTTGGAGTAGTTGTTCCCCTTGCTCTGCAAGGGCCGCGGCATTTGTGGAGTGATGGGTAACGATGCTTCGAGGGTGGCTGTTGTCGATGTGTTCCTGGTTCGAGCCCAGGTAGGTGCGAGGAGAGGGATGGAAGCTATACTGTTACACTTGCAATACGAAAGTGCCTATAAGAACATCCAATAGTCAAAGGGAAATGAAATACAAATGGTATAGAGAGAAATAGTCCTATAATTCCTATAACTACAACCTAAAACTTCTTACCTGGGAATATTGAAGACTCATGTTAAAAGGAACCACCAGCTTTCATATGTTCTCATGTTCTGAGCAAGAAACTTAAACGTTAGCTTTTTTACATGGCACATATTGCACTTTTACTTTCTTCTCCAACACTTTGTTTTTGCATTATTTAAACCAAATTGAACAGGTTTCATTATTTATTTGAGGCTAAATTGATTTTATTGATGTATTATATTAAGTTAAAATAAGTGTTCATTCAGTATTGTTGTAATTGTCATTACAAATAAATAAATCGGCCGATTAATCGTTATCGGCTTTTTTTGGTCCTCCAATAATTGGTATCGGTATCGGCGGTGAAAAATCATAATCGGTCGACCTCTAGCATCGACACACATTCCCTTCCTAAATCACTTAGTGCCTTCAGAAAATATTCACACCCCTTCACTTTTCCCACATTGAGTTATAGCCTGAATTTAAAATTGTTTCAATTTAGATTTTGTGTCACTGATTTACACACAATACTCCATAATGTCAAAGTGGAATTATGTTTTTTAGAATTGTTTACAAATTAATAAAACATGTAAAACTGAAATGCCTTGAGTCAATAAGTATTCAACCCCTTTGTTATGTCAAGTCTAAATAAGAACAGGAGTACAAATTTGCTTAACAAGTCACATAATAAGTTGCATGGACTCACTGTTTGCCATCATAGTGGTTTACATGATTTCTGAATGACTACCTCATCTGTGGCACACATATAATTATCTGTCCCTTAGTTGAGGTCCCTCAGTTGAGAAGTGCATTTCAAGCACAGATTCAACCACAAAGACCAGGGAGGTTTTCCAATGCCTCGCAAATAGGGCACCTATTGGTAGATGAGTAGAAATAACTGTCACAGTTGCGTGTATAAGTGGCAGGGAAGTCAGGCGCAGGAGAGTCAAATAGAGTGTAGAATGGAGTTTTTTAATTATAGTCCCAGTAATCTGCTCCATAACACTCATAGGAAAAACAAATATGGGTACGATGACCCGTCGCACACCTATACACAATAAACACAACACTTGACAAATAACAATCTCTGACAAAGACATGAGGGGAAACAGAGGGTTAAATACACAATAGGTAATGGATGGGATTGAAAACAGGTGTGGGGGAAGACAAGACAAAACCAATGGAAAATGAAAAATGGATCGATGATGGCTAGAAGACCGGTGACGTCGACCGCCGAACACGGAGAGGCAACGACTTCGGCAGAAGTCGTGACATTACCCCCCCCCCTGACGCGCGGCTCCAGCAGCGCGTCGACACCGGCCTCGGGGACGACCCGGAGGGCGAGGTGCAGGGCGATCCGGATGGAGGCGGTGGAATTCTTTTAACATGGAAGGATCTAAAACGTCCTCCACCGGAACCCAGCATCTCTCCTCCGGCCCGTACCCCTCCCAGTCCACGAGGTACTGAAGGCCCCTCGCCCGACGTCTCGAATCCAAAATGGATCGAACAGAATACGCCGGGACCCCCTCGATGTCTAGAGGTGGAGGAACTTCACGCACTTCAGCCTCCTGGAGCGGGCCAGCCACCACCGGCCTGAGGAGAGACACATGGAACGAGGGGTTAATACGGTAATTAGTGGGCAGTTGTAACCTATAACATACCTCGTTCACTCTCCTCAGGACTTTAAACGGCCCCACAAACCGCGGACCCAGCTTCCGGCAGAGCAGGCGGAGGGGCAGGTTTCGGGTCGAGAGCCAGACCCTGTCCCCTGGTGCGAACACCGGGGCCTCACTGCGGCGACGGTCTGCGCCAATTTTCTGGCGCCTTATGGCACGCTGAAGGTGGACGTGGGCTGCCTCCCAGGTTTCCTCAGCGTGCCGAAACCAATTGTCCACCGCAGGAGCCTCGGTCTGACTCTGATGCCAAGGAGCCAGAACCGGCTGATACCCTAATACACATTGAAAAGGAGTAAGGTTAGTGGAGGAGTGACGTAGCGAGTTCTGGGCCATCTCTGCCCAGGGCACGAACTTCGCCCACTCCCCCGGCCGGTCCTGGCAATAGGACCGCAGAAACCTGCCCACATCCTGGTTAACTCTCTCCACCTGCCCATTACTCTCGGGGTGAAAACCTGAGGTAAGACTAACCGAGATCCCCAGACGTTCCATGAACGCCTTCCAGACCCTTGATGTGAACTGGGGACCCCGATCAGACACTATATCCTCAGGCACCCCATAGTGCCGGAAAACGTGTGTAAACAGGGCCTCTGCAGTTTGTAAGGCCGTAGGGAGACCGGGCAAAGGGAGGAGACGACAGGACTTCGAAAACCGATCCACAACGACCAAGATCGTGGTGTAACCCTGTGAAGGTGGAAGATCAGTCAAAAAATCTACCGACAGGTGCGACCACGGCCGTTGAGGAACAGGTAAAGGTTGAAGCTTACCTCTAGGCAGGTGTCTAGGAGCCTTGCACTGGGCGCACACCGAGCAGGAGGAAACATAAATCCTCACGTCCTTAGCTAAAGTGGGCCACCAGTACCTCCCATCAAGACAGCGCATCGTCCGACCTATCCCAGGATGACCAGAGGAGGGTGACGTGTGAGCCCAATAGATCAATCGGTCGCGGACAGCAGACGGAACGTACAGACGACCAGCTGGACACTCAGGAGGAGAGGACTCTGCACGTGACGCCCGCTCAATGTCCGCGTCCAGCTCCCACACTACTGGCGCCACCAAACACGAAGCTGGGAGTATGGGAGTGGGATCCATGGACCGCTCCTCTGTGTCATACAGCCGAGACAATGCGTCTGCCTTGACGTTCTGGGAGCCTGGTCTGTAAGTAAGAGTAAACACAAAACGAGTGAAAAACATGGCCCACCTTGCCTGGCGAGGATTCATTCTCTTCGCCTGCCGGATGTACTCCAGATTGCGGTGGTCAGTCCAGATGAGAAAAGGGTGTTTAGCCCCCTCAAGCCAGTGCCTCCACACCTTCAAGGCTTCTACGACAGCTAACAGCTCTCGGTCCCCCACATCATAGTTTCGCTCCGCCGGGCTGAGCTTCTTCGAAAAGAAAGCACAGGGGCGAAGCTTCAGTGGCACACCCGAACGCTGAGAGAGCACTGCTCCTATCCCAGCTTCGGATGCGTCCACCTCTACCATGAATGGCAAAGAGGGATCCGGATGAGCCAACACAGGCACCGAGGTAAACAGAGTCTTCAGGTGTCCAAAAGCCCTGTTCGCCTCAGCCGACCACCGCAAGCGCACCGGGCCCCCCTTTAGCAGTGAGGTAATGGGAGCCGCAACCTGACCAAAACCCCGGATAAATCTCCGGTAGTAATTGGCAAACCCCAAAAAGCGCTGCACCTCCTTTACCGTGGTTGGAGTCGGCCAATTACGCACGGCTGTAATGCGGTCGCTCTCCATTTCCACTCCTGAAGTGGAAATCCGATGCCCTAGGAAGGAGATGGATTGTTGGAAGAACAAGCATTTCTCAGCCTTGACATATAGATCATGCTCCAACAGGCGACCAAGCACCCTGCGCACCAGGGACACATGCTCGGCGCGTGTAGCGGAGTATATCAGAATATCATCTATATACACCACTACACCCTGCCCGTGCAGGTCCCTGAAGATCTCATCTACAAATGATTGGAAGACTGATGGAGCATTCATCAACCCATATGGCATGACCAGGTACTCATAATGACCTGAGGTGGTGCTAAATGCCATCTTCCACTCATCACCCTTCCGAATACGCACCAGATTATACGCACTCCTGAGATCCAATTTTGTGAAGAAGCGTGCCCCGCGCATTGACTCCATAACTGTATTTATCAGAGGTAGCGGGTAACTATATTTCACCGTGATTTTATTGAGACCTCGATAATCAATGCACGGGCGTAAACCGCCATCCTTCTTCTTCACAAAAAAAAAACTCGAAGAGGCGGGTGAAATGGATGGCTGAATGAACCCCTGACGCAGGGATTCAGAGATATATGTATCCATAGCCACCGTCTCCGCTTGCGACAGGGGATACACGTGACTCCTGGGATATGCAGCGTCTACCAGGAGATCTATCGCACAATCCCCCTGTCGATGGGGTGGTAATTGAGTCGCCTTCTTTTTACACAAGGCGAGAGCCAAATCGGCATATTCTGGAGGAATGTGCACGGTGGAGACCTGGTCTGAACTTTCCACCGTAGTAGCACCAACGGAAACCCCTAAACACCTACCTGAGCACTCTCGCGACCACCCCGTGAGAGCCCTCTGGCCAAGAAACAGTGGGGTTAGGAAACGCTAACCAGGGTAGACCTAGCACCACAGAATACGCAGGGGAATCAATAAGAAAAAGACTAATCTTCTCCTTGTGACCCTCCTGCGTTATCATATACAACGGTGCGGTGACCTCCCTGATAAAACCTGACCCTAATGGTCGACTATCTAAGGCATGAATAGGGAAAGGCATATCCACAGACACAATAGGGATCCCTAAACTATGAGCTAAATTTTTATTAATGAAATTTCCAGCCGCGCCTGAATCTACTAGCGCCTTATACTGGGAATGCAGGGAAAAATCCGGAAAAGTGACAGAGACAAACATAAGTGCAACAGAGGGCTCTGGATGAGACTGGTGCCTACTCACCTGGGGTGATGCCAGAGTGCCCTGCCTGCCTTCTCTATTCCCAGAGAAACCAACCCGGCACCGACCAGCAGTGTGATCTCTGCGACCATAGATGGTGCTCGAGCGGGAACCCCCTCCGGTCTCCCGGCGCACCGTCCCTCCCAATTCCATTGGTTCGGGAGAGAGGGTGCGGGAGGATGGAACAACCAGACCCCGATCTAGACGTCCACGAGTAGCCAGCATGTTGTCCAGCCTGATGGACATGTCCACCAGCTGGTCGAAGTTGAGGGTGGTGTCTCTACAGGCCAGCTCCCGACGGACGTCCTCGCGTAGGCTACAACGAAATGGTCGATCAGGGCCCTGTCGCTCCATCCAGCGCCGGCAGCCAAGGTCCTAAACTCCAAAGCAAACTCCTGGGCACTCCTCGTCTCCTGCCTCAGATGATAGAGGAGCTCACCCGCCGTTTTTCCTTCGGGAGGATGGTCGAATACTCTCCTGAAATAAAGGGTGAACTCCTCAAAATGGTCCAACGCCGCATTCTCCTCTCTACACACAGCGCTGGCCCACTCCCGTGCTTTCCCGGTGAGGCATGAGACGAGGGCGGAACTCTTCTCCCGGTCGGATGGTACTGGGGAGACCGTGGCCAGATATAAGTTCAGTTTAAGGAGGAAACCCTGGCAGCCGGCAGTATCTCCGTTGTAACCCGTGGGTAGGGGTAAACGGATTTTGTTAGGTTCAGGTGGGGAAAACGCGTTAACGGTAAATCCCAGTTGTGGCAGTGGAGGCGCTGGAGAAACTTCCTGTCTCTCCCAGCGATCCATATTCTGGACAATGCGATCCATGACGGCGCTCAAACAGTCAATCTCCTTCGCTTGTTCCATAACGCGCTTTTCCACCTCCATGGGCGTCGTGTCCTCTCCTGCTGACTTCATATATAAAGGTCAGAGATTCTGTCACAGTTGCGTGTATAAGTGGCAGGGAAGTCAGGCGCAGGAGAGTCAAATAGAGTGTAGAATGGAGTTTTTTAATTATAGTCCCAGTAATCTGCTCCATAACACTCATAGGAAAAACAAATATGGGTACGATGACCCGTCGCACACCTATACACAATAAACACAACACTTGACAAATAACAATCTCTGACAAAGACATGAGGGGAAACAGAGGGTTAAATACACAATAGGTAATGGATGGGATTGAAAACAGGTGTGTGGGAAGACAAGACAAAACCAATGGAAAATGAAAAATGGATCGATGATGGCTAGAAGACCGGTGACGTCGACCGCCGAACACCGCCCGAACAAGGAGAGGCAACGACTTCGGCAGAAGTCGTGACAATAACATAAAAAGCTGAGATTGAATATCCCTTTGAGCATGGTGAAGTTTGGTATTTCTTTTGGTATTTTATTAGGATCCCCATTAACTGTTGCAAAAGCAGCAGCTACTCTTCCTGGGGTCCACACAAAACATGAAACATAATACAGAATGACATAATACAGAACATCAATAGACAAGAACATCTCAAAGACAGAACTACATACATTTTTTTTAAAGGCACACGTAGTGTACATATCAATGCATACACACAAACTATCTAGGTCAAATAAGGGAGAGCCGTTATGCCGTGAGATGTTGCTTTATCTGTTTTTTGAAACCAGGTTTGCTGTTTATTTGAGCAATATGAGATGGAAGGAAGTTCCCTGCAATTAGGGCTCTATATAATACTGTACACTTTCTTGAATTTGTTCTGGATTTGGAGACTGTGAAAAGACCCCTGGTGGCATGTCTGGTGGGATAAGTGTGTGTGTCAGAGCTGTGTGTAAATTGACTATGTGAACAATTTGGGATTTTCAACACATGAATGTTTCTTATAAAAAGAAGAAGTGATGCAGTCAGTTTCTCCTCAACTCTTAGCAAAGAGAGACTGGCATGCATAATATTTATATCAGCCCTCTGATTGCAATTAAGAGCAAATCGTGCTGCTTTGTTTTGGGCCAGCTGCAGCTTAACTAGGTATTTCCTTGCAGCACTGGACCACACGACTGGACAATAATCAAGATTAAACAAAACTAGAGGATGGTGTATCAATACACCCAGTCATTATAAAGATACTGGCGTTCTTTCTAACTCTGTTGCCGGAGAGGAAGGAAACCACTCAGGGATTTCATCATGAGGCCAATGGTGATTTTAAAACAGTTACAGAGTTTAATGGCTGTGATAGGAGAAAACTGAGGATGGATCAACAACATTGTAGTTACTCCACAATACTAACTTAAATGACAGAGTGAAAAGAATGAAGCCTGTAAAGAATAAAAATATTCCAAAATATGCATCCTGTTTGCAATTAGGCACTAAAGTACTACTGCAAAAAATGTGGCAAAGAAATAAAAATGTTGTCCTGAATACCAAGCTTTATATTTGGGGCAAATCCAACACACAGTACCACTCTTCATATTTTCAAGCATGTTGGCTGCATCATGTTATGGATATGCTTGTCATCAGGCAAGGACTAGGGAGTTTTTTAGTGTAAAAAGAAATGGAATAGAGCTAACCACATGCAAATCCTAGAGGAAAATCTGGTTCAGTCTGCATTCCAACAGACACTGGGAGAAAAATTCACCTTTCAGCAGGACAATAACCTAAAACACAAATGTACACTGGAGTTGCTTACCAAGATGACATTGAATGTTCCTGAATGGTCTCGTTACAGTTTTGACTTAAATGGCAAGACTTGAAAATGGCTGTCTAGCAATGATCAACAACCAACTTGACAGAGCTTGAAGAATTCAAAAAATAATAATGGGCAAATTTTGTACAATCCAGGTGTGCAAAGCTCTTAGAGACTTATCCAAAAACACTCACAGCTGTAATCACTGCCAAAGGTGATTCTAAAATGTATTGAGTAGGGGGTTGAATACTTAACTAATAAAGATACAGTATATTATTGTTTTATTTTTCATTAATAAAAACAAATCTTGACATTTTTCTTCCACTTTGACATTACAGAGTATTGTTTGTGGGTCATTGACAAAAAAAACAATTAAATACATTTGAATCCCACTTTGTAACATAACAAAATGTGTAAAAAGTCAAAGGGTGTGAATATATTCTGAAGGCATATCTCCTGTGTGTGTTAAAAAACTGAGAGATTTACTGGCTGTGTTATGTTGCTATGGCCACGGGATTCTGAGCATTCCATGGGCAGGTAGGATCTAAACAGAGGCAGCCATGTGTGTGTGTGAGTGAGATGGAGAGAGAGTGTGTGAGGGAGGTAGAATCTAAACAGAGCTTGTGTGTGTGTGTGTGTGTGTTTACCTCACTGCCCTGCTACAAGCACAGCTCTGTTCTCAGTTCCACACGCACGCACGCACGCACGCACGCACGCACGCACGCACGCACGCACGCACGCACGCACGCACGCACGCACGCAGGCAGGCAGGCAGGCAGGCAGGCAGGCAGGCAGGCAGGCAGGCAGGCAGGCAGGCAGGCAGGCAGGCAGGCAGGCAGGCAGGCAGGCAGACAGACAGACAGACAGACAGACAGACAGACAGACAGACAGACAGACAGACAGACAGACACATGCACACACAGAGAGCTCTCATCCCCAGGATGTGTTGACTTAGTAGAATTCCTCCACTGGTTTATTTAACATTCTGCGGTTCAGCAAGTGGCTGTCCAAGAGGAGCAAGGCATGCATTGACCATATGTGTATTTCTGTGTGTGAGTGTGTGTGTTTGTCTATGTGTGTGTGTCTTTGCTTGTCTCTCTGTGTGTATGAGTGTGTGTGTGTATGTTAATGTGCGTTAAGTATTTAGTTTGCTTTCCTTTACCTGTCGGCTGATGTGCTAAAGTTAGACCTCTCACTGCAGCGTTGTTTATTGTGTAACATCTATCATGTATCGGTTGTCTATTTGTTGACCAGGTGTTTGTGTCTGTGTGTCTGTGAGAGTGTGCACCACTCTGCATCATACATGTTTGTGATGTGTGTCATGGCACACATGATGTGTTGACAGCTTAGGCATGTGTGTTGGCCTATGTGATGGTAAGCAGCTTGTGTGTGTGTGCGTGTGCACGTCATGCATAGCTTTTCACAGGTAGCCTATATATAGAGCTTTAAAAAAACGTAATGCCTAATGGACTCCAGCTGCAGTACCATATCTGTCTCCTAGATGGCGCTGTGACACACCGTACCACACACTGTACGAGGGAACTTGAGGCTTTGTTTTGGCCCATTGTCATTTCTGCAAATCTATGTAGACTATTTAGCATTCAGAAAATGTGGAGTAGTTTTCATCAATCTGGTGTTCAATATAACATACCATCATTAGCATTTGGTCACCATGATCAATGGAAGGAGGACCAAATATATCCCCATAACAACATAGTGTCAGGGCTGAATGGGACAAGAGCAGAGAGAGGAGCCATAGACATGAATGGCTGAGTGACATTCTGAACGCTTCACCCATCTGAAATCCTGAACATACCTAAGGCTCTATTTTCGGCCGGCGTGAAGCCAGCGCAAATGTCAAACGCACGCTCATTTGCTATTTGCGACCTGTAAAAGCCGGCGCCCTTCTATTTTCAACCCATAGTGCCAGGATTGGCAATTTACCTGTCTTATATGAGCTCGCTTGCGCTGAGGTGGCAGAGGTGGCAATATCAGAGGTGTGTCCTTAAAAACGTGCGCCAAAGTGCCAATTTCAGGCAGCGCTGGTAGGGATATTTGGTTATGGATTGGATTTTGACAATGGAAGCTCAGTTTTTCCAGGCGTGACGCACGGTGCCCATATGCATATGGATTTTTGTGGCCGTGAACCTCATATAGAAACATAAAAACGAATGTATTTTTTTCCCATTTAGTTTCTTTTGATAAAAAACCGAGCATAGCCTCCGCTCCTCTCAATGAAGGCTGTTTTCATTTGTCCTGCCCAATGTTGCCAAGTAGTCAAGGCTATCTGTCACGCCCTGGCCTTAGTATTCTTTGTTTTCTTTATTATTTTAGTTAGGTCAGGGTGTGACATGGGGAATGTATGTGTTTTTGGATTGTCTAGGGGTTTGTAGGTTAAATGGGTCAGTGTCCTATCTAGGGGTTTTGTATGTCTATGGCTGCCTAGATTGGTTCTCAATTAGAGGCAGCTGTGGTTCATTGTCTCTGATTGAGAGCCATATTTAAGGCAGCCATAGGCATTGGGTTTTGTGGGTAATTGTCTATGTAGAACGTTTGTAGCTTTTTGTATTGCACTTACGTTTGTAGCTTTGTTTAGTTTTGTTGTAAGTGTTCGTTTCGTGTTTCACTCGTCTCTAAATAAAAGAGCATGTATTTTTCACACGCTGCGCCTTGGTCCACTCAATATCCTCAAGACGATCGTGACACTATCGTTAAAGGGTTTTGCTCGTGAGACCGCTTTGAAATACATCTTGAATCACCAAAGCACTATTAAAATATCACGTTTGGGAGAAGCAAAACAGTGAGGAACCCCCCCCCCCCCCCCCCCCTTTTTGTATCTATGTATGCTATTGTTCATTATATTAGCCAAACCCCTCCATGTAGGCTATATCCCCATCACGGAACGAGAGATCAAATCAAATGTATTTATAAAGCCCTTCTTACATCAACTGATGTCACAAAGTGCTGTACAGAAACCCAGCCTAAAACCCCAAACAGCAAGCAATGCAGGTGTAGAAGCACGTTTGCTAGGAAAAACTCCCTAGAAAGGCCAGAACCTAGGAAGAAACCTAGAGAGGAACAAGGCTATGAGGGGTGGCCTGTCCTCTTCTGGCTGTGCCGGGTGGAGATTATAACAGAACATGGCCAAGATGTTCAAATGTTCATAGATGACCAGCAGGGTCATGTAATAATAATCACAGTGGTTGTCGAGGGTGCAACAGGTCAGCACCTCAGGAGTAAATGTCAGTTGGCTTTTCATAGCCGATCATTCAGAGTATCTCTACCGCTCCTGCTGTCTCTAGAGCAGGGGTGTCAAACTCATTCCATGGAGGGCCTAGTGTTTGCAGGTTTTTGGTTTTTCCTTTCAATGAAGCCCTAGACAACAAGTTGTGGGGAGTTCCTTACTAATTAGTGACCATAATTCATCAATCAATTACAAGGGAGGAGCGAAAACCTGCAGACACTCGGCCCTCCGTGGAATGAGTTTGACACCTGTGCTCTAGAGAGTTGAAAACAGCATGTCTGGGACAGGTAGCACGTCCGGTGAACAGGTCAGGGTTCCATAGCCGCAGGCAGAACAGTTGAAACTGGAGCAGCAGCACGGCCAGGTGGACTGGGGACAGCAAGGAGTCATCAGGCCAGGTAGTCCTGAGGCATGATCCTAGGGCTCAGGTCCTCCAAGAGAGAGAAAGAAAAAAAGAGAGAAAGAGAGAGAGAATTAGAGAGAGCATACTTAAATTCACACAGGACACCGGATAAGACAGGAGAAATACTCCAGATATAACAGTTATGAAAACTTAGGACACTAAAGAGGCCTTTCTACTGACTCTGAAAAACACCAAAAGAAAGATGCCCAGGGTCCCTGCTCATCTGCGTAAACGTGCCTTAGGCATACTGCAAGGAGGCATGAAGACTGCAGATGTGGCCAGGGCAATAAATTGCAATGTCCGTACTGTGAGACACCAAAGACAGCGCTACAGGGAGACAGGATGGACAGCTGATCGTCCTTGCAGTGGCAGACCACGTGTAACAACACCTGCACAGGATCGGTACATCCGAACATCACACCTGCGGGACAGGTATAGGATGGCAACAACAACTGCCCGAGTTACTGCACGAGTTACACAATCCCTCCATCAGTGCTCAGACTGTCCGCAATAGGCTGAGAAAGGCTGGACTGAGGGCTTGCAGGCCTGTTGTAAGGCAGGTCCTCACCAGACATCACCGGCAACAATGTCGCCTATGGGCACAAACCCACCGTCGCTGGACCAGACAGGACTGGCAAAAAGTGCTCTTCACTGACGACTCGCGGTTTTGTCTCACCAGGGGTGATGGTCGGATTCGCGTTTATCGTTGAAGGAATGAGTGTTACAAAGAGGCCTGTACTCTGGAGCGGGATCGATTTGGAGGTGGAGGGTCCGTCATGGTCTGGGGCGGTGTGTCACAGCATCATTGGACTGAGCTTGTTGTCATTGCAGGCAATCTCAACGCTGTGCATTACAGGGAAGACATCCTCCTCCCTCATGTGGTACCCTTCCTGCAGGCTCATCCTGACATGACCCTCCAGCATGACAATGCCACCAGCCATACTGCTCGTTCTGTGCGTGATTTCCTGCAAGACAGGAATGTCAGTGTTCTGCTATGGCGAGCGAAAGCCCGGATCTCAATCCCATTGAGCACGTCTGGGACCTGTTGGATTGGAGGGTGAGGGCTAGGGTCATTCCACCCAGAAATGTCCGGGAACTTGCAGGTGCCTTGGTGGAAGAGCGGGGTAACATCTCACAGCAAGAACTGGCAAATCTGGTGCAGTCCATGAGGAGGAGATGCACTGCAGTACTTAATGCAGCTGGTGGCCACATCAGATACTGACTGTTACTTTTGATTTTGACCCCCCCTTTGTTCAGGGACACATTATTCCATTTCTGTTAGTCACATGTCTGTGGAACTTGTTCAGTTTATGTCTCAGTTGTTGAATCTTGTTACGTTCATACAAATATTTACACATGTTAAGTTTGCTGAAAATAAACGCAGTTGACAGTGAGAGGACGTTTCTTTTTTTGCTGAGTTTTTGCCGTCATTGAATTATTCACAATTCACATAGGCCTACCTGCAGTGCATATGTTACTCCATTCGGCTTGTATCAATCCTCATTTTTCAAAGAGTGCATCTTGTCTGGTTACCAAACACCCGCTCCTCCAAACATATTTAAATGATTCAGTCCTATAACGCCATATCAACGTTAGGCCTAGGCTACAGTATATGTTACTTATTGAGAAATTGTCTCACATACAATACCATTTACTGGACCCTAGTATTTTTTGGAGGAGATGCAATGGGCAAAGGCCTATTCAACAATGTTGACTGTCGAAACACTCCAAACATATTGAGCAAACACTGGATGTTTTTTTTTTTTTACTGTTGCTATTTTTTGTTATTGTAGCCTATGCTATTTAAGAAACTGAATCAATCCACAATGGACTAGGAAGAGAATATTCTGTGCCACCAGCTGAATTGGAATTGATGACAATGCAAATATGTCAATAACCTACAGAATTTGAGACGGCATGCAGTATTAAGCCATGAAAGGCATTGACTGGCCAGTGAGTGGCCAAGCCCTCACCACACCTATCATTTATTTATTAATCCGAAGCCCAGCCCTTCCACACCACCGCCAGCTATTGCTCTGAAAATAGCATCAAATATTTCTGACACACCCCCTGACCTACGGGCTACCACTAGTGTTTCGATTTACCATTGTGTTAGGTTTGTTACAATACAGCCCTAAGCTACATGTCTAAAGGAGACATTATTAGGAAATCCCTCCCTCCCTCCCTCCCTCCCTCCCTCCCTCCCTCCCTCCCTCCCTCCCTCCCTCCCTCCCTTTGGACCCAGGCCAAGGCAGGCACATGATGGCACTCTGAGACTGGAACTTCTAGATCTAATATTCTATCTGATTTTGATTGGATAATCCTGTCATACTGTAATTTAATTCAACATGTTCAGGACGAATCTCCACCATCTTGATGTTGACTACAAATCTCCCCTCTGTTAAAAAATATTTAGTGTGGTTGGTTATGTGTGTGTGGTTGGTTGGTGTGGTGTAAGTGGATGATCAGGTTTGTGTGTGTTTGTGTGTGTGTGTGTGTGTGTGTGTGTGTGTGTGTGTGTGTGTGTGTGTGTGTGTGTGTGTGTGTGTGTGTGTGTGTGTGTGTGTGTGTGTGTGTGTGTGTGTGTGTGTGTGTGTGTGCTATAGCGTTGTCTGTTTTGGTCCTCAGAGTCTTGTGGTCTGATAAAGCTGACTGAATGACAGAACACTCGGTCTGTTATTAGTATTAGCCTGTATTATGAAGACCTACTAGTTCAGAGTCCGATGTCATAGTATAGTCAGGTAAGCCTAAGGGTTGCCTAAGTTTCTGTACTGTCTCGCAGATGTGAGTCAACGAAAGAGACTATATGATGAGGTCCAGAAACTGCTTCTCCAATAGAAATCCCTGATTACTCTTGTAGGCAGACACTCAAACAGGAAGTACCCGTGCTATGGTCTATTCAACACTGGTCTGATCAATCGGAATCCATGCTTCAAGATTATTTTGACAACGCAGACTGAGATGTGTTCCGGGTATCCTCGGAGAATAACATTGAAGTATACACGGACATGGTGACTGAGTTCATCAGGAAGTGTGTAAGGGATGTTGTTCCCACTGTGACTATTTAAACCTACCCAAACCAGAAACCGTGGATAGATGGCAGCATTTGCTGAAAAAAGCGTGAACCACCGCATTTAACCATGGCAAGGTGACTGGGAATATGGTCGAATACAAACAGTGTAGTTATTCCCTCCGAAAGGCAATCAAACATGCAAAACGTAAGTACAGAGACAAAGTGGAGTCGCAATTGAACGGCTCAGACACGAAACGTATGTGGCAGAGTCTAAAGACAATCACGGATTACAAAGGGAGAACCAGCCACATCGCGGACGCCGATGTCTTGCTCCCGGACAAGCTAAACACCTTCTTTGTCTGCTTTGAGGATAACACAGTGCCATCGAAGCGGCCCGCTTCCAAGCACTGTGGGCTCTCGTTCTCCGTGGCCGACGTGAGTAACACATTTAAGAGTGTTAACCCTCGCAAGGCTGCCGGCCCACATAGCAATCCTAGCCGTGTCCTCAGAGCATGCGCAGACCAGCTGGCTGGAGTGTTTACAGACATATTCAATATCTCCCTATCCCAGTCTGCTGTCCCCACATGCTTCAAGATGTCCACCATTGTTCCTGTATCCAAGAAAATAAAGGTAACTGAACTAAATGACTATTGTTCCGTAGCACTAACTTCGGTCATCATGAAGTGCTTTGAGAGACTAGTTAAGGATCATATCACCTCTACCTTACCTGACACGCTAGACCCACTTCAATTTGCCATTGCCATTGCACTGCACACTGCTCTATCCCATCTGGACAAGAGGAATACCTATGTAAGAATGCTGTTCATTGACTACAGCTCAGCCTTCAACACCATAGTACCCTCCAAGCTCATCATCAAGCTCGGGGCCTTGGATCTGAACCCCGCCGTGTGCAACTGGGTCCTGGACTTCCTGACGGGCCACCCCCAGGTGGTGAAGGTAGGAAACAACACCTCCACTTCACTGATCCTCAACACAGGGGCCCCACAAGGGTGCATGCTCACCCCGCTCCTGTACTCTCTGTTCACCCATGACTGCGTGGCCACACACGTCTCCAACTCAATCATCAAGTTTGCAGATGACACAACCATGATTACCAACAATGATGGCACTGCCTACAGGGAGGAGGTCCCTGGCGGAGTGGTGCCAGGAAAATAACCTCTCCCTCAACATCAACAAAACGAAGGAGCTGATCGTGGACTTCAGGAAAAAGCAGAGGGAGCATGCCCCTATCCACGCCCCTATTGACGGGACCGCAGTGGAGAAGGTGGAAAGTTTCAAGTTCCTCGGCGTACACATCACTGACGATCTGAAATAGTCCACCCACACAGACAGTGTGGTGAAAAAGGCACAACAGCTTGGCCCCTAAGAACCTCACAAACCTTTACAGATGCACAATTGAGAGCATCCTGTCGGCTGTATCACTGACTGGCACGGCAACTGCACCTCACGCAACAGCAGGGCTCTCCAGAGGGTAGTGCGGTCTGCCCAATGCATATCCGGGGGGTACACTGCCCTCCAGGACACCTACAGCACCCGATGTCACAGGAAGGCCAAAAAGATCATCAAGGACATCAACCACCCGAGCCACAGCCTGTTCACCCCACTATCATTCAGAAGGTGAGGTCAGTACAGGTGCATCAAAGCTGGGATGGAGAGACTGAAAAACAGCTTCTATCTCAAGGCCATCAGACTGTTAAATAGCCATCACTAGCCGGCTGCCACCCGGTTACTCAACCCTGCGCCTTAGAGGCTGCTGCCGTATATACATAGACATGGAATCACTGGTCACTTTAATAATGGAACACTAGTCACTTTAATAATGTTTACATACTGCTTTACTAATTTCATATGTATATGCTGTATTCTATTCTACTGTATTTTAGTCAATGCCACTCCGACATTGCTCGTTATAATATTTATATATTTCTTAATTCCATTATTTTACTTTTAGATTTGTGTGTATTGTTGTGAATTGTTAGATATTACTGCACTGTTGGAGCTCGGAACACAATCATTTCGCTACACCCACAATAACATCTGCTAAATATGTGTATGTGACCAATACAATTTGATTTGATTTGAATTTGATTTGATTTATGGTGAATATAGCTAGGTAAACTCATGCTCAGAAACACGCGTCTAACGGTTGTCTCACTCCGAACTGTGCATGTGCAGGCCGTCAAATCAAAGGCACTCCTTCAATATAACGTTTTTGACGAAACATTTGAAAACGTGTCAGTTTGTCACAAGATTGTAGTCATGACGTGTTTAGCAACTTAAGACATTAACTCAAATCTAGGTTATACCTTAAGATTTTGAGAAAATGTACAATTTAGGGATAATATTTTACTTCTCCCATTGACTTCCCAAACCACAAACCCCGATTTGGTCTGTTGACTCTGCTTCGTGAAGTTTTCCCGGAAGTATTGGCCACTTGGAATTCTTTGAATCAATTGTGAAGTCAACAGCAGGAAGTGAGGAGTTTGACGTTAAACAGCCAATGACAGAGAGGGATATAGCCCAGTGCGTCCCTGAATCTGTCCAATCACAGACAGGCAGAGCTGGGAGAGAGTCCATCTGTGTGTTGAATTATCCGGAACGTGGAATGGCCTTTCCACAGTCAGACACACACAGACAGACAGAGAGCACTGTGTCTCCAGGCCAGATGTGTGAGAGGGAACCATTCGCCACGCTCTGAACAGCTCGCTCCTTCGTCTCGCTCTGTCTCTGTTCTCTCTCTCCCTCTCTCTTTCTCTCTCCACTTCTCTCGTCTCTCTCTCTCTCTCTCTCTCCTCTGTCTCTCTTTCTTTCTGTCTCTCTGTCTTTCTCACTTTTCCCTCTCTCTCTCTCTATCTCTCTCTCACTTCGCCCTCTCTCTCTCTCTCTCTCCCCTCTCTCCCCGTTTCCAGTGGTTGTAATGAACTTTGTCCTCCTTTCTTCTCCCTTTCCCCCTGAACTAGAATATACTGTGAAGGACAGAGGGTTCCTTAATACACTGGGGAGCGGGAGGAGGATGTGTGTGTGTACACGTGTGTGTGTGTATGTGTGTCGCTCAGGGTTGAAGTCATCACAGGATGCAAGCCACACATTTCTAAAATATGTCTATGGTGGAGTGTGTGTGTGTGTGTGTGTGTGTGTGTGTGTGTGTGTGTGTGTGTGTGTGTGTGTGTGTGTGTGTGTGTGTGTGTGTGTGTGTGTGTGTGTGTGTGTGTGTGTGTGTGTGTGTGTGTGTGTGTGTGTCAGTGTAGGTTGTAGGCCTAGACCATGTCCAGTATGTCTCATACTAAATCATCTCCCCGAACCTCCAGCGAATCAGGGCTCTTTGATCCTGAATTAATGAGTGTATGATTAGCATAAGATGAAAGCTCCTGTGAGGAGGTCACAGTGATGAAAGCTCCTGTGCAGAGCAGTGATGAGGACTCTAATTGAACTGGAGTTATCTTTACATTTGATGTATTGATGTCAAAACCACACAATCCATGATCCAAGGGACCTTTCGAAGGGTTTTCAAGGTAGCTTATTAAACCATGATCATGTTTTCATAATGACTATCTATAGATCAGTAGTTCTCTTTAGACACAATGAGAGATCAGATAAGCTGCTGAGAGTGGATAGAGAGATCAGCCAGGCTAAACGCTGTGTGATGATGTGATCTCCCTCAGACTGTAGTCGATGTTGTGGGACTGTAAAGTGTTGGGCCTGCTTTCGCTACCCTAGACACACCCCTGGCTGGGTCCTGGTGGCTATGAGAGGAGGCCAGGGGAGAATGAAATGGTAACAGGCACAGCTTGGAATTGGAAGTCTTCAAGTAAGACTGAGTGTTTCAACAGTAGATCTGATTGGTAATTAGATAAGATATCAGATGAGATACATGTGTCACATTTCTCTGTCTTTCATCTCTCTCCCTTTCTCTCTCTCTAACCCCCCCTCCATCTCTCGCTTTCCCCCTCTCCCTTTCCCTCTCTCTCCCCCTCTCTCAATTCAATTCAATTTAAGGACTTTATTGGCATGGGGAGCGTATGCTAACATTGCCAAAGAAAGTGAAGTTGATAATAAACAAAAGTGAAATGAACAATACAAATGAACAGTAAACATTACACTCACAGAAGTTCCAAATGAATTAAGACATTTCAAATGTCATATTATGTCTATATAAAGTGTTGTAACGATTTGCAAATAGTTAAAGTGCAAAAGGGAAAATAAATAAACATAAATATCAGTTGTATTTACAATTTTTTATTTTATTTCTTTACCTTTATTTATACAGGTTTTTTCTCATTCAGATAATATCTCTTTTCCAAGAGAGACCTGGTCCAATAGCAGCAGGGGGAACAACGTTTCAGACAAAACAACTTACATACACTAACACAACATTAAACAAAACTATAAACACACATACAGTACAACAATTACATATTACATTTAAAAACACAAACATCTTGACTAAAAACAGCTGGTCTAAAAACAATTACACTCTTCTATGATATATACATCGATCAAGTGTTTAAACTCCACCAACGAAACTAGATCATCACATTTTAAAATGTTCAGGAGAGAATTCCAGGACCACGGTGCTAAGTAACTAAAACTATTTCTACCATGACCTGTTCTAATTTTTGGTACTGTTAGAAGCAAATCAGAATGGGACCATAATTTATATTTATTTACTGACCTGACTAAAAAAGAACAGAGATAAAATGGCATTTTACCCAATATGGCCTTATAAATCAGTGTATACCAGTGTTTAAGCCTACGCAAGGTCAATGACGACCAGCCAACAGCACTGTAGAGATCACAATGATGTGTTAGACGTTTCTGATTTGTAATGAACCTGAGGGCTGCATGATACACTGAATCAAGTGCTCTCAGGGTAGTGGCTGAGGCCTGCATATATATAACATCACTAAAATCTAAAAACCGACAGTAATGTACATCGTACCAGCTCCTTCCTGGCCTCAAAAGAAAAACAAGCCTTATGCCGGTAATAAAACCCTATTGTCAGCTTGAGCTTCATTATCAAGTTCTCTACATGCACAGTGAAGCTCAGCTTATCATCAACCCACACACCCAAATATTTGTACACTTTAACTTGCTCTATAGTATGTCCAGCCAATGTAGCAATGACATGATTTGTAACATGCCTGGTATTTGAAAATACCATGCATTTTGTTTTACCCGAATTTAAAATCAGCTTTAAATCATACAGATTCTGTTGTATGATGTTAAATGCTCTTTGGGCATTTTCAAAAGCTAAAGATAAACTACTACCACTTGAATAAAGAACAGTATCATCTGCATAAAAATGAACATCCGCTGTTTCAATAAGATCCCCAATATTGTTGATATACAAAATGAACAACAGTGGGCCCAAAATAGAACCTTGCGGAACACCTGAGCACACCTCTATGAACTCAGATTTACAACCGTCCGCCATTACACATTGTGTACGAATTTATAGGTAATTTATAAACCAAGCTAGAGCATGACCAGTAATTCCACAACATTTTAACCTTTGCACTAACACAGCATGGTCCATGGTGTCAAAAGCCTTCGACAAATCAATAAAAACAGACACACAATGTAACTTCTTATCAAGAGCACAGTGGATGTCATTTAAAACCTTCAATGTTGCTGAAACAGTGCTGTGGCCAGACCTAAAACCTGATTGCATTCCATTTAAGATGTTGTTTTCTTGGAAGTAGGTCTTTAGCTGCCTACTACCTAAGGACTCCAGTACCTTTGACAGTACAGACAATTTTGATATGGGTCGATAGTTGTCAAGTAGCGAAGGATCTCCACCTTTCAGGAGAGGCAGTACAAAAGCAGATTTCCATAACTTGGGGATTTCTTTAACATCAAGCGTAAGGTTAAAAATACATGTTAAGCGGGAGCAATGATGTCTGCGGCTAGGTGTAGGAGGCGGGGGTCTAGTTCATCAGGGCCAGGGGATTTTTTTAAATCAATTTATTTCAGGGCTTTACACACTTATGAAACAGAGAAGGATGAAAAGGAGAACCTGGTGAAGGAGTGCACAGGGGTGTCAGGTAAATTTATAGGGGGCTCAATTATACCTTTGACCTTTTCAAATAAACTGCCTGCATCTAAAAAATGCTGGTTCAAGGCTTTCAGAATGGAGCTTCTCTCAGTTACAATCTGTGTGTCGACCAACAATTGTTTAGGAAGCTGTGTATCTTTTCTGCACTCCAAACCTTTCACTACTTGCCAAAATTTGGATGGATTATTTAAATGTTGTGGAGTAGATTTCAGGTAGTGGTCTGCTTTCAATTTACGGATCATAGCCACACCCATATTTCGAAGCATTTAAAAGCCATCCAATCATCTGCCAAACCAGTCCCTCTTGCTTTAGCCCACATAGCATTTTGTTCCCTTATGATTTTTGTAAGTTCCTTAGTAAACCAAGGGTTCTCTCTGCCCTTAATCCTGAATTTTTAAAAAGGGGCATACCTATTGCATACATCCTGGAATGCGTTGTGGAAGTAAGAAAAGGCTAGTTCAACATCAAGGATTAATTCCATTCTATTCCATTCAATGCTAGATACATCATGTAAAAAAAAAACAAAAAACTTGAATATCAAACCTCTTCCAGTTTCTTTTCGTAATAACACATGGAGATTTTTTAGGAATTGTACCATCTCTCACACAGGCAATAGCACAGTGATCACTTATGTCATTTGCAAAAATACCAGAAGCATTAAAACGATGAGGAGTATTGGTTAAGATCAAATCAATCAAAGAGGATTTCAGAGGATATTTTATATTCAACCTAGTTACACTGTTGACAATCTGAGTGAGATTATAGGTATTGCACAGAATTTTAAGTTGATCAGAGCTAGATGTTAGCCAGTCCTGATTCAGATCATCCATCAGGACAAACTCAGAATTGACATTCTGGGATAACAATTTGAAAATACAATCCAGAGAGCCAACAGTAGCAGATGGAAGTCTATAACAACAAGATACAACAATATTTAAAGATGAGCCAAGGTTTAGGTTCAAAGACAGATATTCAAATTGCTTAGGTTTAGTAACAGAAGTCAGGAACGACCACCGAGAACTTGTCTTTTACATACTGTATACAGCAACACCACCACCCTTAGATTTACGATCTGTACGAAAAACATTGTAACCATTTATGCCAATATTTTTGTCTGTAATAGATTTTTTAAGCCAGGTTTCAGAAAGCATAAATACATCCGGGTCGGCAGTTTTTATCCATATATTCACAAAATCAAGCTTCAGCAGAAGACTTCTTACATTCATATGCAAAAACTTCAGGCCACTCTGACTACTTAATTGGGCAGGGGTAAGAATGTCAGGACCTGGATTAGACCGGACATTTCCAGACAAAAGAAGCAGCAAGATAATGGCAAATCTAGATCGAGGGTTACAACATTTGGAGTTACAGACAGCACTTGAAGGAGAATCCATAGTCACCAGAGTCTTTAACGCCACATATTTCAGGAGATGTATAAAGTCCAGAGACATGCTTAAGTACCAACAGAACAGTCCTGACATGTAAGCGCAAGAGTCCGATTTCTCCCATATTGTTCGGGAGAAATGTGCATAGTTCTCATGTGCATTTCCGGAGCAAGCGTGGGGTTTTTCACAATACTCAGGGAGAAACAATCATATATTTCCTCATTCACAGTGCAACGGGCTCTAAATGTATCGCCAACATTGTAAAAGCCAAGGGTAGACACCAGCAAAATGAACAACAGCATCATGTTTGTTAAATGCCCTAAAAGTCACTAATCAAATATCAAATGGTGTTTGTTCTTCACTGGTTGCCCTTTTCTTGTGGCAACAGGTCACAAATATTGCTGCTGTGATTGTACACTGTGGTATTTCACCCAGTAGATGTGGGAGTTTAATAAAATTGGGTTTGTTTAAAAAAAAATTGTGGATAGTGTACTCTGAGGGAAATATGTGTCTCTAATATGGTCATACATTTGGCAGGAGGTGTCAATGGTGTGCGTACTGGGAGCGGAGTCAGGTGCAGGAGAGCAGAGAGTTGTGAACAGGTGCACACTTTATTAAGGCAGGAGAAACCAACAGACAGACGCCACTGCGTCGAAACCTCCAGCCAACTGGCAAAAGTGCAAAACGCGCAAACAGTCACAATAATTATGTACGAACAAATAACCGTGAAATAAAACACGTAAATAAACGCACACCAGTATATCGCGTCAAAATAGACACGTAACACAAAACCATCTCACACAAAGACATGAGGGGGAACAGAGGGAAAAATACACGTAGTGTGATTGGGGAATGAAAACCAGGTGTGCAGGGAACAAGATAAAACAAATGGATAAATGAAAAATGGAGTGGCGATGGCTAGAAAGCCGGTGAAGTCGACTGCCGAACTCCGCCAAGGAGAGGAGCCGACTTCGGCGGAAGTTGTGACAGGAGGTTAGGAAGTGCATCTCAGTTTCCACCTCATTTTGAGGGCAGTGTGCACATAGCCTGTCTTCTCTTGAGAGCTAGGTTTGCCTATGGCGGCCTTTCTCAATAGCAAGGCTATGCTCACTGAGTCTGTACATAGTCAAAGTGTTCCTTAAGTTTGGGTCAGGTATTCTGCCACTGTGTACTCTCTGTTTAGGGCCAAATAGCATTCTAGTTTGCTCAGTTTTTTTGTTAATTCTTTCCAATGTGTCAAGTAATTATCTTTTTGTTTTCTCATGATTTGGTTGGGTCTATCTCTTCACTTAGGGGTCAGTAGAGACAGCTGTTAATAGAGGGACCAGAAGAGGAGTACGGAGAGAGCAGGGTCAACCTTCTCAAAGCCCAGCTGACACACACACACACACACACACACACACACACATAGCGTCCCACTAATGTGTGTGTTGTCTGTCCCCTCAGGTGGTGCCTCTGTGGTGAGCTTCCAAGTGTGTCGCTGTTTGGATGTGGAGAAAGCCCTGGACCCACACACACACATGCACGCACACACACACATACACACAAACGCACACACACACACACACACACACACACACACACACACACACACACACACACACACACACACACACACACACACACACACACACACACACACACACACACACACACACACACACACACACACACACACACACACACACACACACACAGTACCTACTCTCTGACACTTCAGTGTGTGTGTGTGTGTGTGTGTGTGTGTGTGTGTGTGTGTGTGTGTGTGTGTGTGTGTGTGTGTGTGTGTGTGTGTGTGTGTGTGTGTGTGTGTGTGTGTGTGTGTGTGTGCTGCAGGTCTTTGCTTTGTTCTATTCCTCCTCAGCTGAGGTAACAGCCTCTCGCACAGATCTCACCAGGCTCATTGAGATGTGTTCCAATGTCACACAGAGTCTACACCGGAACAACAAGGTAACACACACAGTACACACATGGTACACACACTTTAAGTTGTTAAAGGAATCTTGTTTTAATTTGTTTTAAACGTATTATGGATGATTGTGTATTTTTGACACATTAATTACACGTTGTTACAGGGTTAATTACATGTGGTTACAGGGTTAAAACAGAAACAACTCAAAGTTGAACAGTTTAGGCATTAATTCCGAGTGGTTAAGGTTAGGGCTTTGATTTGGGGAAGGCTTAAAACAAAAGGGTGTTTTCACACTTGGTCCCTTTCAGCCAATTTTTGTGAACAGTACGGTTCGGTTATTTTTTGTGTGCAATGTGAACACTCCAAAGGAACTCAGACCCCTCAAAAGAGACCCTGAAGTGAACCAAACTGAGACCATCTTGAGAGGTGGTCTAAGTTCGGTTTGCTTGAATCCCGCGGCCCGGTTCCCTTTTTTAGGGCAATGTGAGCACCAAACTCCCCAGGTTCGCTTGTTAATATTCCCGCACCACACTACTGTACACACTGCTGACTACTGTAACACCGTTTCCTCTCCCATAAACCCTCACATTGGTGCCACCAATGAGAGATGATGATGATGATGTGCAGGTTCGTGGGAAAAAGGTGTGCTGTTGTTGGATATTGATTAACGATTGTCAAGGATGCACAGAAATTGTACTGACACGATGTTCAGTTTTGTACTGACACAATGTTCAGATTATTTGTTTGCAATATGTGATCTTTAGGCTAAGATAGCTTCATCAGCTGTTTATTCGATTGTGGGGTTTGAATAGTTTGAGAAGACATATTTGGTGTGAATCACGACATAGGGTACAAAATCCAGGCCCTTGCTATCCGGAATCCTTAGGACTTCCCAACTCTGATGTTACCCCATTGAAGCTGACTTTTAAAATGGTTAAGGTAAGGGTTAAGGTAAGGGTTAAGGTTAGGGTTAAGGTAAGGGTTATGGTTAGGGTAGGGGTTAAGGTTAGGGTTATGATTTAGGGTAGCACTAACAGCAAAATCAATGCTAGCTCTTGAAGGGGCAGTATTCTTCTGCTATTATTCTTTTGCCAATAATATTTACATGGTAATATTATCTTCTGATTATAATTATTATGTCTCATCTTTTAACTAAATGCAATCTATTAGCTTCCAAATATGTAAATAGGTATATCGAGCTATATCTGATATAACTGATGGAAAGATCTTGGTTCCTTTCTAAAGATAGCAATGCGAATGCAAAGAGAGTTCGGACCACAAAATAGGTGAAGTGAACTGGCAAAAGAGTTGAGTCCTCATTCAAAGGCAGTGTGAATACAACAATTACCCTAGATTTCACTTTAAAGAGGACTGAGAACAGTTATTTTAAAGAGGGTTATATGTGAACACAACCTAAAAACGATTCGCTATTACCATCAGGTAGCATCAGTATTCTCCGAATTCCCACGGCTTGCTAGAGCATTGTGAACTGCCGTAGCGTAGTGGTCTGAGCAGCACGCTTCGACATCGGGTTCTCGGCCCGTGCTGGGAAATCTTTTTTTGTGTGTGTGCTGAGGAAGTATTATTGACGTCCTCAGGACCTTTTCAAACGTCCGAAATCGAAGTCTATTTCTAGTGATCAGGCTGCTCTCTCTCTGTGTGTGTGTGTGTGTGTGTGTGTGTGTGTGTGTGTGTGTGTGTGTGTGTGTGTGTGTGTGTGTCGAAGTCTATTTCTAGTGATCAGGCTGCTCTCCCTGTGTGTGTGTGTGTGTGTGTGTGTGTGTGTGTGTGTGTGTGTGTGTGTGTGTGTGTGTGTGTGTGTGTGTGTGTGTGTGTGTGTGTGTGTGTGTGTGTGTGTGTGTGTGTGTGTGAGGGAGGGAGGGAGGGGGTGAGTGAGTGATGTAACATGGCCCTGGCTAGATAATAACATGCCACAGTGATAGAGAGTGCTGTTAACTAATAGGCCTGCTGAGATTACCCTCTCTGTCATAGTGTGTGTGTGTGTGTGTGTGTGTGTGTGTGTGTGTGTGTGTGTGTGTGTGTGTGTGTGTGTGTGTGTGTGTGTGTGTGTGTGTGTGTAATTATGAGTATCTCACAGGCTGTGGAAGATCCAGGACATATTTCCCAGTGATCCCATTACTGAGTGTGACAGGCAAGGAGAGAGGGTTCTGAGCGATGACACACACACACACAACACACACACACACACACACACACACACCCACATACACACACAAACACACAATTGTCCTCTATTTGTCGTTGAAGACAGGACGTAACAACTGATTGGTTTGAGTGAGAAGAACATAAAGGTAATCAATTAGTCTGAATCAGGCAAACAAGTGTAGAAGGTCACACTTTGTCTAAGTGATGTGTGTGCTTTGATGTGAAATGTGTGTAACCGTTTGGTCTGATTGATCAATACACACACACACACACACACACACACACACACACACACACACACACACACACACACACACACACACACACACACACACACACACACACACACACACACACACACACACACACACACACAACCAGCCAGGCCCATGCATCACAGTAATGGTAGCGCTAGGGATGCTGGGTAATCTGATTAGTGATGTCAGGAACATAAATCAACTCCAATCATCCCTGCTCTCCCATTGGTCACTCACCTCCTAAACTGTGATGTGATTGGTCACTGACCTTTGTTCTCTCTGTGTCATCTACAACTGCTGCATTCTCCTCCCCCTCTCTCAGCACGCCAGGAAACGAGCAGCTACTCTTCCTTGGGGTCCAAACAGGAATAAAACAATTACATCACAACAAAACAGCAGCCTTCGTCATACATAAAGCAATACATCATTCAATATATTGTTAAGTTATTACTCTATTATTACAAATGTACAAAATACAATATTACAATGTTTGTGTGCGTGTGTACAGTGCGTGTGTTTGACGTTACAGAACGTATATAGCGTTTCAACTATATACATTACTTTTTTATACATTGCATTACTGCACCTTACATATGACCATACAGACAGACCATACATTTAGATGTGGTTGAAGGGTGAGGTTGTGGTAGTTAAAGATTCCATTCACAATAAGACCGTGTCATACTTTACTGTCAGTAATGTGTGATGACTGCTGCTTTCATGGATGTCTTTATGTTCCAATAACATATCTATCACCCTGTTCAATCAAACTCTGGATCCAGGTTTTTCGGGAGAATTTGGCAACAACACTTTTCATCCTCAGACACCCAAATAGAAAATCAATTGTGCATCATAAATGTATACATGCTATTCATCTCTCTGAGGTAGAAGCACAATGGTGTTTTTGACTGGAAACCTGGGGGGCTGTTTAACTGAGGAGGGCTCTGGTCAATCTAGTATTGACTATAATTTGATTAAATGGTGGATACTATGATGCTTGTAATATGAGAGGGTGCCTTCAATAGCACGTGTAATTGTAACCCTTCTGGTGCAGATATGACTGTTTCTCTTCCTCTGTCTTTTATCTATGACATTAGATAGGGATGGGTGTAACACACACACACACGTGCGCCCACGTTAGATGTATGGACCTTTGATACTCCCCTATCCTGTCTCTGCCAGTGGGTTGACAGCCAGGAAGCTTCAAACAATGCTCTGACACTCTCAAAGCAGATCACACACCACACACACCATTCACACCACCCACGCCACACACACCACACACTCCACCCACGCCACACATCAGACATGCCACACACGCCACTCACACCACCCACGCCACACACACCACACACACCACCCACGCAAGACACCAGACACACCACACTCACCACACATGCCACCCACGCCACACACCACACTCACCACCCACGCAAGACACCAGACACGCCACACACGCCACACACCACACATACCACACTCACCACACACACCACACACTCCACCCACGCCACACATCAGACATGCCACACACGCCACTCACACCACCCACGCCACACACACCACACACACCACCCACGCAAGACACCAGACACACCACACATGCCACACACGCCACTCACACCACCCACGCCACACACCACACTCACCACACATGCCACCCACGCCACACACCACACTCACCACCCACGCAAGACACCAGACACGCCACACACGCCACACACCACACATACCACACTCACCACACTCACCACCCACGCCACACACCACACTCACCACACTCACCACACTCACCACACTCACCACACACACTACACTCACCACCCACGCCACACACCACACACCACACACCACACACACCACGGCACATACAGATGCGGCCAAATATATTGACAGTGGCACCTTTGCACGATTCACTATTTCTTCTAA
This sequence comes from Salvelinus namaycush, assembly GCF_016432855.1. Classification (NCBI taxonomy): domain Eukaryota; kingdom Metazoa; phylum Chordata; class Actinopteri; order Salmoniformes; family Salmonidae; genus Salvelinus; species Salvelinus namaycush. The sequence continues at coordinate 29,713,350 of NC_052307.1, forward strand.
AATAAGTTGAAATTGAAAAAACGTTGGTGTTTACAAGTGCATTTGTTTGATTTACAACTGCACATGACCCCCCCCCAAAAAAATTAGAAAAATGTTTTGACTTCGGAGTCAATAATAGCCTGGACTAAATTATTCTAAATTCCAATTAACATCTAAAGTGTTGGTTCAATGTTTCATGAGCTGAAATAAATGATCCCAGAGATGTTCCATGTGCACGAAAAGCTTATTTCTCTAAAATGTTGTGCACAAATTTGTTTACATCCCTGTAAGTGAGCATTTTTCCTTTGCCAAGATAATCCATCCACTGGACAGGTGTGGCATATCAAGAAGATGACTACAGCTTTTTCTGATTGCTTAGGCACTATCTTTGAAACTATAGGCTATTTTTGCAAATCTCTACACACTAACCACAAAACCTTACACCAAACCAGCAAAACATTATACATCTCTTGCAAAAGCAAACAATTCTTGTAAAACTCTTTAAACTCTTTAAAAAAAATTTTTTTTTCATCAATACAGCACACACTAACCATCATTTGAATAAGCACACGAAGCACCAACTACGCACTGATAGTATAAATTAAAAACACTTGTGACTTTTTCTTTTTCTGTGTGCAAGGCATGGCAGTTTGCAATAAAGTTGTGTCATACATGTAGTAAACACACATACACACAGGTATCCAAATGTGTAAAGTATGGATGTGTATTCCGAACATAACACACTATCAATACAAATAAGGGCCCCTTGTTTTTGCAAGGTTGAAACCTGCCTCGTCCACACATATTAGCTCATGATGCACCGCATCTGGTTCAGGCTTGTTGTTTTTTTCTCTCAAAATGTTCTAACACTCCTCAAACAACAAAAGCGCAGTAGAAGAAAACAAAAACATTTGTTCTTGAAAAAAAAAAGAACAGAAGGAAATGAGGCAACATCTCGCCTTCTTTGTGGGTCTGGCCATGAGACTTCATCCACATCACATGAGATGTTGTCTTGAGCTAGGCAGCGTGGAAAGTATGGCCTGGAGTGCTGTATCCAGGCCTGGTATGACCCCTGATCGATGTCTCCACAAGCCTCCTCCATTGCCTGTAGAAGGGGTATGCGTTGGTGGGGCTGGCTATCATACACCTTCCAACACCATGCAGAGAAGAATTCAAGAATGGAGAGTATGGGGGAGATTGAGTGCGATGAAAAGTGGGTGACCTGTGAACCAATTGCGGACCACAGCAGCCCGGTGGAAACTAACATTGTCCCAGATGATAACGTACCTGGGCTGCTCTGGCCCCTGGTCATTAGGGATTAGTCTGTTGTGGAGGGTGTCCAGAAATGTGATAATGTGTGCAGTGTTGTATGGGCCTAGGATTGCATGATGGTGAAGGATGCCATTTTGACTTTTTGTTATGTTACCACCACGTTGTCCCGGGATGTTGATGATGGCACGGTGTCCGATGATATTTCCTTGTTTTTGCAAGGTTGAAACCTCCCTCGTCCACACATATTAGCTCATGATGCACCGCATCTGCTTCTAGCTCCATGACTCTCTGAAAGAGACAAGACAAGACAATGTAGCACAGTAGGAAAAGACAGGGATCAGTCAGTATGATGTCGCACCATACACTTCCAGATCCAGTACCAATGATAGGATAGTATAGTCTACCTGCACATATTCCTATCTCTGTTGTTTTACACGGTCTGAGTTTCTTTCGAAAGGGACTGTACAGCCGCTTCATCCTAATTCTATTGCGTTTCAGTAGACGAGACGAGACGAGACAGTGCAGTGCAACTCACTCTGTTGATGTTTTGGAATAGGGTGTTATCTACCATTATGTGGTCCTGCAGTTCTCTGAGTCTCATGTTGTTATTTGCAATGACCATATTTACAATGTGCGTCTCATGCTCTGGTGTAAACAGTCGACCTCTTCCACCAGATACTGGTTTTCTTGCAATTCTGCAAAAACATTTGAATGGTTTTAGTGATAGATCCTTCTCATTATGAAAGTACAGTACATATTACTGTACCAGTGCTGTACTGTACCGGTTCTCATTTCGAAATATCCGGATGATACCTGCAACAGTATAGCGACTCAGATTTGGTTGAACCCGTTGCCCAGCCTCCCTCTTGTCAAGCACAGTCGCTCTGATTTCGTCAGTTATTGTGTTCCTGACTCCCCTTCCTCTTCCTCTTCTCTGTCCTCTCCTTCTCCACCATCCTACTTCACCTCCTCCTCTTACTTCTTCACCTCCTCGTCCTCTTCTTCCTCCTCCTTGTCCTCCTCTAGTTCTCACCCCTCGTACTCTCTGTCCATTGTTGTCCAAACCAAATGTTTACCTGTGGCCTATTTATATTGCTCAAGCTCTGATTTTTAAGTGAACTCATTATCTAAAAGTGTTTTCACGTGTGTCAATGTGGAAAGGCAATTGGCGAAATAATGTAGCAATGTAGAGACCAATGTTTACAGTTTTTCTAGAAGTGTGTTATAAAATTACTGTCACGTCCTGACCATAGAAAGCCTTTATTGTCTATGGTAGAGTAGGTCAGGGCATGACTAGGGGTTTAGTCTAGTTTATATTTTCTATGTGGGGTTCTAGTTTGTTTTTTCTATGTTGGTGTTTTGTTATGATTCCCAATTAGAGGCAGCTGGCTATCGTTGTCTCTAATTGGGGATCATACTTAAGTAGCATTTTTCCACCTGTGTGTTATAGGATATTGTTTTGAGTTAGTGCACATAGCACCTCTGTAGTCACGGTTTGTTAGTTTATTGTTTTATTAAGCTTCACTAATAATAAAGTATGTGGAACTCATATCGCGCTGCGTTTTGGTCCGTCTCAACAAACGAACGTGACAATTACAAACTGAGTGTAAAGCAGAGAACGTGCATTCAGTTTGGCACACTTGGTAAATGCATTGGCTACAAGTGTTAATGGTTTCAGAGATAGTGCTTCAAGAATGACTGTTAGTGTTTAAGCATTCAGAAAAAACTGTAAACACTATGATCATTACACAGGTGCATCTTGTGTTGGTGACAATAAAAGGCCACTCTAAAATGTGCAGTTTGTCACACAAACAAATGCCACAGATGTCTTAAGTTTTGAGGGAGCGTGCAATTGGCATGCTGACTGCAATAATGTACATCAGAGCTTTTGCCAGAGAATTTAATGTTAATTTCTCTACCAATGTCGTTTTAGAGATTTTGGCAGTACGTCCAACCGGCCTCACAACCACAGACAACGTGTATAGTGTTGTGTGGGCGAGCGGTTTGCTGATGCCAACATTGTGAACAGAGTGTCCCATGGTGGGTTATGGTGTGTGCAGGCATAACCTACGGACAACGAACATAATTACATTTTATCGATAGCAATTTGAATGTACAGAGATACTGTGATGAGATCCTGAGGCCCATTGTCGTGCCATTCATCCTCAGCCATCACCTCATGTTTCAGCATCATAATGCACGGCCCCATATTGCAAGGATCTGTACACACTTCCTGGAAGCTGAAAATGTCCCAGTTCTTCCATGGCCTGCATACTCACCAGACATGTCACCCATTGAGCATGTTTGGGATGCTCTGGATTGACAGCGTGTTCCAGTCCCCGCCAATATCCAGCAACTTCACACAGCCATTGAAGAGGAGTGGGACAGCATTCCACAATCAACAGCCTGATCAACTCTATGCAAAGGAAATGTGTCGCGCTGCACGACGCAAATGGTGGTCACACCAGATACTGACTGGCCCCAACCTTTTTTTTAAAGATACAGTATCTGTGACCAACAGATGCATATCTGTATTTCCAGTCATGTGAAATCCATAGATTAGGGCCTAATTAATTAATTAATTTCAATTGACTAATTTCCTTATATGAAGTGTAACTCAATGAAGTGTAACTCAGTCAAATCTTTGAAATAGTTGGGTTAAGAATTTTCTTCAGTATATTTGCCTGCAACTCTATCATCTCACATTACGCCTGCCCTTTCTAGCCTCAGGCCAGGGCCTTCATCATACGAGAGAGCATTGATTGGGTTCTACACAGCATTAACAGAGTTCAGGGGTGTTTACTCATGCGTGTGTGTGTTTGTCTGTGTGGTTTTGAGAAAATATTCTTGGTATGTGTGAATGTGGTGTGTTGTGTACACAGGGAGGGGGAAGGGTAGCCTGGTTGCCAGTCTGTTTAGCTAAGATTCCACCCCTCGTACTCGTGTCATATGCCAAAGGCACATGACATGGAGGAAAATTAGTGGAATGTTAGCTAAACAGACTGGCAACCAGGCTAGGGGAAGGGTACAGAGGGAGTGAGAATTTGAGATGGGAAATCAGAGAGGAGGAATGAGGTGTGTGTGTATGTGTGTGCGTGTGTATGTACGTGCTCTCATAGTCTCACGTCAGAATTAGACGTTCATTCATGTTTTTCAAATGTCATATTTCTAAGTTGTTCAAAACGTCACATTTCAAATTGTTTACGGTTAAGTTTAGGCATTAATTCAACATTTTTAAGGCTAGGGTTAAGTTTAGGCATTAATTCTGAATGGTTAAAGTAAGGGTTAAGATTTGGGATAGGTTTAGAACAAAAATCTCAAAAACAACTTTCTATCGCTGGATTCAAACATGCAACATTCTGCATCAGTGTCACGTTCCTGACCTGTTTTCTGTTATTTTGTATGTGTTAGTCGGTCAGGGCGTGAGTTTGGGTGGGCAGTCTATGTTATGTGTTTCGTGTTGGTTAATGGGTGACCTGATATGGTTCTCAATTAGAGGCAGGTGGTTTTCATTTCCTCTGATTGAGAGCCATATTAAGGTAGGTGTTTTCACATTGTTTGTTGTGGGTGGTTGTTTCCTGTATCTGTGTTTGTTGCACCATACGGGACTGTATCGTTCGTTCGTTTTGTTTGTAGTCAGTACTGGTTCGGTCGTTCTTCGTTACGTGTAAGTTCGTAGTCCAGGTCTGTCTACTTCGTTTGTTGTTTTGTATTGTTGTTCAAGAGTTTTTCCATCTTCGTCTGTTCCTTGTAATAAATAATATGTATAACTCCAACGTTGCATTTTGGTCGAATCCTTGCTACTCCTCTTCGGATGAAGAGAAGGAGGAAGCCCGTTACAGAACCACCCACCAAACCCGGATCAAGCAGCGGGACCACGAACAGTGGTCCACGAAACAAGGATTGCAGGATTTCTGGAGTTGGGAGGAAATCATAGAAGGAAAAGGACCATGGGCTAAGGTGGGAGTGAATCGTCGCTCTGGGGAGGAGAAGGAGGCAGCCACAGCCCAGGAGCGGAGATATGAAGGTACGCGGCTAGCACGGAAGCCCGGGAAGAAACCCCAAAAATTTCTTGGGGGGGGGCTAAGAGGTAGTGGGCCGAGGGCAGGTAGGAGACCTGCGCCCACTTCCCAGGCTAACCGTGGAGAGCGGGAGTACGGGCAGACACCGTGTTACGCAGTAGAGCGCACGGTGTCTCCTGTACGTGTTCATAGCCCGGTGCGGGTTATTCCACCTCCCCGCACTGGTAGGGCTAGATTGGGCATTGAGCCAAGTGCCATGAAGCCGGCTCTTCATATATGGCCTCCAGTACGTCTCCTTGGGCCGGCTTACATGGCACCAGCCTTACGCATGGTGTCCCCGGTTCGCCTACATAGCCCGGTGCGGGTTATTCCACCTCCCCGCACTGGTCGGGCAACGGGGAGCATTCAACCAGGTAAGGTTGGGCAGGCTCAATGCTCAAGGGAGCCAGTACGCCTGCACGGTCCGGTATTTCCGGCGCCACCTCCCCGCCCCAGCCCAGTACCACCAGTGCCTACTCCACGCACCAGGCTTCCAGTGCGTTTCCAGAGCCCTGTTCCTCCTCCACGCACTCTCCCTATGGTGCGTGTCTCCAGCCCAGTGCCTCCAGTTCCGGCACCACGCACTAAGCCACCTGTGCGTCTCCAGAGCCCTGTACACACTGTTCCTTCTCCCCGTACTCGTCCTGATGTGCGTGCCCTCAGCCCGGTGCCACCAGTGCCGGTACCACGCACCAGGTCCATAGTGCGTTTTGAGAGTCCAGTGTGCCCTGTCCCTGCTCCCCGCACTAGCCTGAAGGTGCGTGTCCTTAGCCCGGTGCCTCCAGTTCCGGCACCACGCACCAGGCCTACAGTGCGCCTCATCCGGCCAGAGCCATCCGTCTGCCCAGTGCTATCTGAGCCATCCGTCTGCCCAGTGCCATCTGAGCCATCCGTCTCCCCAGCGCCATCTGAGCCATCCGTCTCCCCAGCGCCATCTGAGCCATCCGTCTCCCCAGCGCCATCTGAGCCATCCGTCTCCCCAGCGCCATCTGAGCCATCCGTCTCCCCAGCGCCATCTGAGCCATCCGTCTCCCCAGCGCCATCTGAGCCATCCGTCTGCCCAGTGCCGTTAGAGCCGCCCGTCTGTCCCGAGCCGTCAGAGCCGTTAGTCAGTCAGGAGCCGCTAGAGCCAGCCATCCAGAACTGCCCCTCAGTCCAGAGCTGTCTCTCTGTCCGGAGCTGCCCTTCAGTCCGGAGTTGCCCCTCTATCCTGAGCTACCTCTCTATCCTAACCTACCTCTCTATCCTGACCTACCTCTCTGTCCTGAGCTATCTTATCCCGGTGCTGCCCCTTATCTCGACGGTACCCTTTAAATTAAGTGGGTGGAATAGGAGGGTGGTCATTCAGAGGGGAATACGGAAGCTGGGATTGACTATGGTGGGGTGGGGACCTCGCCCAGAGCCTGAGCCACCACCGTGGTCAGATGCCCACCCAGACCCTCCCCTAGACTTTTGGTGGTGCGTCCGGAGTACGCACCTTGAGGGGGGGGTTATGTCACGTTCCTGACCTGTTTTCTGTTATTTTGTATGTGTTAGTCGGTCAGGGCGTGAGTTTGGGTGGGCAGTCTATGTTATGTGTTTCGTGTTGGTTAATGGGTGACCTGATATGGTTCTCAATTAGAGGCAGGTGGTTTTCATTTCCTCTGATTGAGAGCCATATTAAGGTAGGTGTTTTCACATTGTTTGTTGTGGGTGGTTGTTTCCTGTATCTGTGTTTGTTGCACCATACGGGACTGTATCGTTCGTTCGTTTTGTTTGTAGTCAGTACTGGTTCGGTCGTTCTTCGTTACGTGTAAGTTCGTAGTCCAGGTCTGTCTACTTCGTTTGTTGTTTTGTATTGTTGTTCAAGAGTTTTTCCGTCTTCGTCTGTTCCTTGTAATAAATAATATGTATAACTCCAACGCTGCATTTTGGTCGAATCCTTGCTACTCCTCTTCGGATGAAGAGAAGGAGGAAGCCCGTTACAATCAGAGGCAGATTCTTACACCCATCCCCCATCCCCAAGGCCCTAGCAAAACCGAAACCTACTTGAAGGTAACAGCGGTCACTGTTGCCCCTAGTGGCCGGTTTCTACATCATCTCCCGACATCCTCAGACATGGATGGACGTCCAATCCTAACTTGTATCACGGGTGACCAGTCAAAAGTTTGGACACACCTTCTCACTCAAGGGTTTTTCTTTATTTTTTACTATTTTCAACATTGTAGAATAGTAGTGAAGACATCAGAACTATGAAATAACACATATGGAATCATGTAGTAACCAAAAAAAGTGTTAAACAAATAAAAAATATATTTAATATTTGAGATTCTTCAAAGTAGCCACCTTTTGCCTTGATGACAGCTTTGAGCACTCTTGGCATTCTCTCAACCAGCTTTATGAGGTAGTCACCTGGAATCCATTGCAATTAACAGGTGTGCCCTGTTAAAAGTTAATTTGTGGAATTTCTTTCCTTCTTAATGCGTTTGAGCCAATCAGTTGTGTTTTGACAAGGTAGGGGTGGTATACAGAAGATATCCCTATTTGGTAAATTACCAAGTCCATATCATGGCAAGAACAGCTCAAATAAGCAAAGAGAAATGACAATCCATCATTACTTTAAGACATGAAGGTCAGTCAATGTGGAAAATTTCAAGAACTTTTAATGTTTCTTCAAGTGCAGTCGCTAAAAACCATCAAGCGCTATGATGAAACTGGCTCTCATGAGGACTGCCACAGGAGTGGAAGACCCAGAGTTACCTCTACTGCAGAGAATAAGGTCATTAGAGTTAACTGCACCTCAGATTGCAGCCCAAATAAATGCTTCACAGAGTTCAAGTAACATACATCTCAAAATCAACTGTTCAGAGGAGACTGAAACAGACCTTCATGGTTGAATTTCTGCAAAGAAACCACTACTAAAGGATAACAGTAAGGAGAAGAGACTTCTCCAAAACACACCTCCAGGCTGTGTCAGGGCTATTTGACCAAGAAGGAGAGTGATGGAGTTCTGCATCAGATGACTTGGCCTCCGCAATCACCCAACCTCAACACAATTGAGATGGTTTGGGATGAGTTTGACCACAGAGTGAAGGAAAGCAGCCAACAAGTGCTCAGCATATGTGGGAACTCCTTCAAAACTATTGAAAAAGCATTCCTCATGAAGCTGGTTGAGAGAATGCCAAGAGTGTGCAAAGCTGTCATTAAGGCAAAGGGTGGCTACTTTGAAGAATCTCAAATATAAAATATATTTAGATTTGTTTAACACTTTTTTGCTTACTATATGATTCCATGTGCTATTTCATAGTTTTGATGTCTTCACTACTATTCTACAATGTAGAAAATAGTAAAAATAAAGAAAAACCCTTGAGTAGGTGTGTCCAAACTTTTGACTGGTACTGTATGAGTGGGCGTGTGTTGGCTGGAGATGTCCTCATGATAGGTTTTATCTCAGACTGTTTGTCAGAGACAAGAGTAGATCGATGAGGCGCTAATCTAGAGTCAATATGAGGTGATTGATTACTTATCATTCGATTGATTACTTCCTATTCCCAGACGCGGCTAAGAGAGAGCCATATCTAGTCACTTCTAGTGTGCTACTAGTGTGTCACCCTCAGCTGGTTTTCAGGGGAGAAGCAGAGAAGAGATGAAAGCTGAAAACCCGAATCTTCCGGTTTCTTCCGATCCGCTGAGGCACTTCTTTTACACCTGCTATGTTAGGTTACTAGTGTGTTAGCTATGCTCAGTACACACACACGAACACGCATACAAACACGCACACATATGCAAACACACACTGAAATGAAAGAGCACATTGGTTTTACTGTTATTGAACCATGTAGCTGAGAGAGGGAGGAGGTCAGGAATAATTGATCTAAGTTAGACAACCCTTACAGAAAAATTTTCATATCAGGTCCTGTGCTCTGGTTACCTGTTGTGTGTTTGTGTGTGTGTGTGTTTGTGTCATGAAGCTAACATGATTAGAGTTCATTGCAGAAGGAACCAAGGTCAAATATTACACACTGACAGCCTGTGTTTTGCACAAATACTATTATCGTGTGTGTGTGTGTGTGTGTTTGTATGTGTGTGTATGTGTGTGTACGCGCCTGTGCATGCGTGTCTGTTTTTGAGGAGGATTGAGAGAAAATGAGAGAAAGTTTCCTGTGAAGTGATTAGCATTATAATGTCATCTCTGATTCCCATGTTTTTGCATATTCTCCATCTTTGAAATGTTAATTACACCTAAAATCAAATCAAATTGTATTAGTCACCTGCGCCGAATACAACAGGTGTAGGTAGACCTTACAGTGAAATGCTTACTTACAAGCCCCTAACCAACAATGCAGTTTAAAAAATATGAATAAGAATAAGAAATAAAGGAACAAGTAATTAAAGAGCAGCAGTAAAATAACAATAGTGGGACTATATACAGGGGGTAACAGTACAGACCTAGACTTACTTGGACTTACCGGTACTTGAACATAGACTTGGTGCTCCGGTACCGCTTGCCGTGCAGTAGCAAAGACAACAGTCTATGACCACGGTGGCTGGAGTCTTTGACAATTTTCAGGGCATTTCTCTGACATCGCCTGGTATAGAGGTCCTGGATGGCAGGAAGCTTGGTCCCAATGATGTACTGGGCCGTACGCACTACGGTATGGCAACTGCTCGGCCTCCGAGCAGGAGGTCAAGCAGTTGCCATACCAGGCAGTGATGCAACCAGTCAGGATGCTCTCGATGGTGTAGCTGTAGAACCTTTTGAGGATATGAGGACCCATGCCAAATCTTTGCCGTCTACTGACGGGGAATAGGTTTTGTCGTGCCCTCTTCATGACTGTCTTGCTGTGCTTGGACCATGTTAGTTTGTTGGTGATGTAGACACCAAGGAACTTGAAGCTCGGTCCTCCTTTTCCTGTAGTCCACAATCATCTCCTTTGTCTTGATCACGTTGAGGGAGAGGTTGTTGTCCTGGCACCACACGGCCAGGTCTCTGACCTCCTCCCTATAGGCTGTCTCGTTGTTGTCGGTGATCAGGCTGTTGTGTCGTCGGCAAACTTAATAATGGTGTTGGAGTCATACCTGGCCGTGCAGTCATGAGTGAACAGGGAGTACAGGAGGCGACTGAGCACGCACCCCTGAGGGACCCCTGTGTTGAGGATCAGTGTGGCGGATGTGTTGTTACCTACCCTTACCACCTGGGGGCGGCCCGTCAGGAAGTCCAGGATCCAGTTGCAGAGGGAGGTGTTTAGTCCCATGGTCCTTAGCTTATTGATGAGCTTTGAGGGCACTATGGTGTTGAATGCTGAACTGTAGTCAATGAATAGCATTCTCACATGGTGTTCCTTTTGTACAGGTGGGAAAGGGCAGTGTGGAGTGTAATAGAGATTGCATCATCTGTGGATCTGTTAGAGCGGAATGCAAATTGGAGTGGGTATAGGGTTTCTGGGATAATGGTGTTGATATGAGCCATGACCAGCCTTTCAAAGCACTTCATGGCGACAGATGTGAGTGCTACGGGTCGGTAGTCATTTAGGAGGTTACCTTAGAGTTCTTGGGCACAGGGGCTATGATGGTCTGCTTGAAACATGTTGGTATTACAGACTCGGACAGGGAGAGGTTGAAAATGTCAGTGAAGACACTTGCCAGTTGGTCAGCTCATGCTCGCAGTACATGTCCTGGTAATCCGTCTGGCCCTGCGGCCTTGTGAATGTTGACCTGTTTAAAGTTCTTACTCACATCGGCTGCGGAGAGCGTGATCACACAGTTGTCCAGAACAGCTGGTGCTCTCATGCATGCTTCAGTGTTACAGTTGAAGTCAGAAGTTTACATACACCTTAGCCAAATACATTGAAACTCAAATTCCTGACATTTAATCCTGGTAAAAATTCCCTGTATTAGGTCAGTTAGGATCACCACTTTATTTTATGAATGTGAAATGTCAGAATAATAGTAAAGAGAATTATTTATTTCAGCTTTTATTTCTTTCATCACATTCCCAGTGGGTCAGAAGTTTACATACACTCAATTAGTATTTGGTAGCATTGCCTTTAAATTGTTTAACTTGGGTCAAACGTTTCGAGTAGCCTTCCACAAGCTTCCCACAATAAGTTGGGTGAATTTTGGCCCATTCCTTCTGACAGAGCTGATGTAACTGAGTTAGGTTGGTAGGCCTCCTCGATCACACATGCTTTTTCAGTTCTGCCCACACATTTTCTATAGGATTGAGGTCAGGGCTTTGTGATGGCCACTCCAATACCTTAACTTTGTTGTCCTTAAGCCATTTAGCCACAACTTTGGAAGTATGCTTGGGGTCATTGTCCGTTTGGAAGACCCATTTGCGACCAAGCTTTAACTTCCTGACTGATGTCTTGAGATGTTGCTTCAATATATCCACATACTTTCCTACCTCATGATGCCATCTATTTTGTGAAGTGCACCAGTCCCTCCTGCAGCAAAGCATCCCCACAACATGATGCTGCCACCCCCGTGCTTCACGGTTGGGATGGTGTTCTTCGGCTTGCAAGCCTCCCCCTTTTTCCTCCAAACAGCAGTTGGAAACCGTAGTCTGGCTTTTTTATAGCGGTTTTGGAGCAGTGGCTTCTTCCTTGCTGAGAAGCCTTTCAGGTTATGTCGATATAGGACTCGTTTTTTGTGGATATAGATACTTTTGTACTTGTTTCCTCCAGCATCTTCACAAGGTTCTTTGCTGTTGTTCTGGGATTGATTTGCACTTTTCGGACCAATATACGTTCATCTCTAGGAGACAGAACACATCTTCTTCCTGAGCAGTATGAAGGCTGCGTGGTCCCATGGTTTTTATACCTGCGTACTATTGTTTGTACAGATGAACGTGGTACCTTCAGGCGTTTGGAAATTGCTCCCAAGGATGAACCAGACTTGTGGAGGTCTACAATTCTTTTTCTGAGGTCTTGGCTGATTTCTTTTGATTTTCCCATGATGTCAAAGAGGCACTGAGTTTGAAGGTAGGCCTTGAAATACATCCACAGGTACACCTCTAATTGTCTCAAATTATGTCAATTAGCCTATCAGAAGCTTCTAAAGCCTTGACATAATTTTCTGGAATTTTCCAAGCTGTTTAAAGGCACAGTCAACGTTGTGTATGTAAACTTCTGATTGTCATATAGTGAATTATAAGTGAAATAATCTGTCTGTAAACAATTGGTGGAAAATTACTTGTGTCATGCACAAAGTAGATGTCCTAACCGACTTGCCAAAACTATAGTTTGTTAACAAGACATTTGTGGAGTGGTTGAAAAACAAGTTTTAATGACTCCAACCTAAGTGTATGTAAACTTCCGACTTCAACCGTATTTGCCTCGAAGGGTGGATAGAAGTAGTTTAGCTCGTCTGGTTGGCTCGTGTCACTGGGCAGCTCTCGGCTGTGCTTCCCTTTGTAGTCTGTAATGGTTTGCAAGCCCTGCCACATCCGACGAGCGTCGGAGCCGGTGTAGTACGATTTGATCTTAGTGCTGTATTGTTGCTTTGCCTGTTTGATGGTTCGTCGGAGGGCATCGCGGGATTTCTTAGAAGCTTCCGGGTTAGAGTCCTGCGCCTTGAAAGGGGCAGCTCTAGCCTTTAGCTCAGTGCAGATTACCTATAATCCATGGCTTCTGGTTGGGGTATGTACGTACAGTCACTGTGGGGACGACGCCATCGATGCACTTATTGATGAAGCCAATGACTGATGTGGTGTACTCCTCAATGCCATCGGAAGAATCCCGGAACATATTCCAGTCCGTGCTAGCAAAACAGTCCTGTAGCTTAGCATCTGCTTCATCCGACCACTATGTTATTGACTGAGTCTCTGGTGCTTCCTGCTTTCATTTTTGCTTGTAAGCAGGAATCAGGAGGATAGAATTATGGTCAGATTTGCCAAATGGAGAACGAAGCAGAGCTTTGTACTTATCTCTGTGTGTGGAGTAAAGATGGTCTCGAGTTTTTTTCCCTCTGGTTGCACATTTTACATGCTGCTTGAAACTTGGTAAAACTGCTAAAAGTTTCCTTGCATTAAAGTCCCCGGCCACTAGGAGGGCCGCCTCTGGATGAGCGTTTTCCTGTTTGCTTATGGCGGAATACAGCTCATTGAGTGCGGTCTTAGTGCCAGCGTCGGTCTGTGGTGGTATGTAGACAGCTACGAAAAATACAGATGAAAACTCTCTAGGTAGATAGTGTGGTCTACAGCTTCTCATGAGATACTCTACCTCAGGCGAGCAAAACCTCAAGACTCCCTTAGATATCATGCACCAGCTGTTGTTTACAAAAATACATAGACCGCCGCCCCTTGTCTTACCAGACGGCGCTGTTCTATCCTGCCGATACAGCGTTTAACCAGCCAGCTGTATGTTGACAATGTCGTCGTTGAGCCACGACTCCGTGAAGCATAAGATATCACTGTTTTTAATGTCCCGTTGGTAGTTTAATCTTCCTCGTAGGACCTCAATTTTATTTTCCAATGATTGCTTGTTAGTTAGTAGAACGGAAGGCAGTGGGGGTTTATTCGATCGCCTACGAATTCTCAGAAGGAAACCCGACCTCCGTCCTCTTTTTCTACGTCTTCTCTTCACGCAAATGACAGGGATGTGGGCCTGTTCCCGGTGAAGCAGTATGTCCTTCACGTCGGGCTCGTCAGTGTCATTAAAAACAAAAAAAAGCTTCTGCCAGTTTGTGCTGAGTAATCGCTGTTCTGATGTCCAGAAGTTATTTTCTGTTATAAGAGACGGTAGCAGCAATATTATGTACAGAGTAAGTAAAAAAAAAAGAAGTTACAAACATCAAAAAAACTAACAACAAACACATTCGGTTAGGAGCACGTAAAACGTCAGCCATTTTCTCCAGCGCCATGATACATACCTATAGGCTATGTTTTAGTTAGCGTGTGCATGTGTTTGTGTGTGTGCGTTTGTGTGTGTGTGCTGTCTTCTGTGGCTATGGCTTCGACTTATTGACATGCAGTAGGTGTTAGTAGCCTCATTTTAAATCCTGTTAATAAGCTTTACTCTTTGTATGCCTGTTGGGCTCAACTGTCCTGGTTTCTGTCTCATAATAACTCTTTCTTTCTTTCCCTCTCTCTTTCTCTCCCTCCCTCTATTTCTCTATTTATCGCTCTTCCTCTCTCCCACCCTCTGGCCTCACTTGTTATTTGTATTATAGATATATTCCATTTACTTTGATCTGTTGGGAATATCATGCCAATGTCACACTCACTTTGTGTGTGTGTGTGTATGTGTGTGTGTATGTGCACGTGTGTGGGTGTGTGAACACAGTGGAGGATCTCTTTATGCCCTGGGTGCTGGCCGCACCCAGTCTGCTCAAGCAGCCAATCAGTTTGCTTGACCTCTGCTACGGCAGAACTGACAGCATCAACCTGCAGTATGTGGTGAGTCCAGCTAACTTAAACCTGCTAACTTAAACCTGTTAACGTAAACATGTTAAGTAAGACCTGTTATCTTCCTGTCTGATTGTCTGTCTCTGTCCTGCAGACTAGTGTGACGTGTTTCGTTTAGTTTATTAGGATGTTCAAAGTTTCAGATATTTTTTTAGAACCCAACCCTGATCTGTACTTCTCCACAACTTTGTCCCTGACCTGTTTGGAGAGCTCCTTGGTCTTCATGGTGCCGCTAGCTTGGTTGTGCCCCTTGCTTAGTGGTGTTGCAGACTCTTGGGCTTTTCAGAACAGGTGTATATGTACTGAGATCATGTGATACTTAGATTGCACACATGTGGACTTTATTTAACTAATTATGTGACTTCTGAAGGTAGTTGGTTGCACCAGATCTTATTTAGGGGCTTCATAGCAAAGGGGGTGAATACATATGCACGCACCACTTCTTTTTAAAATTATTTAGAATTTTTTGAAACAAGTACTTTTTTTCATTTCACTTCACCAGTTTGGACTATTTTGTGTATGTCCATTACATGGAATCCAATTAAAAATCTATTTAAATTACAGATTGTAATGCAACAAAATAGGAAAAACGCCAAGGGGGTGAATACTTTTGCAAGGCACTGTATCTGTTGGAAGTGTATGATAATATATTATACAAGTGGTTAGGCATTTTCAACACAGAAATGTTTCTTAAAAAGACTAGAAGAGAAGTAGTGAATTTTCCTCAACCATGAAAGACTATCATGAAAATTGTTGATGTTAGTTCTGTGTGTGCAGTTAAGGGCAATGCATGCTAATTTGTTTTGAGCCAGCTGCAGCTTTTCTAGGTCTTTCTTTGCTGCACCTGACTAATTACCGCACAGTAATCAAGATGGGACAATTGTTTTTTATTTTATACTGAACAAAAATATTAACACAACATGTAAACTCAGCAAAAAAAGAAATGTCCTCACTGTCAACTGCGTTTATTTTCAGCAAATTTAACATGTGTAAATATGTGTATGAACATAACAAGATTCAACAACTGAGACCTAAACTGAACAAGTTCCACAGACATGTGACTAACAGAAATGGAATAATGTGTCCCTGAACAAAGGGGGGTCAAAATCAAAAGTAACAGTCAGTATCTGGTGTGGCCACCAGCTGCATTAAGTACAACAGTGCATCTCCTCCTCATGGACTGCACCAGATTTGCCAGTTCTTGCTGTGAGATGTTACCCCGCTCTTCCACCAAGGCACCTGCAGGTTCCCGGACATTTCTGGGGGGAATGGCCCTAGCCCTCACCCTCCGATCCAACAGGTCCCAGACGTGCTCAAGGGGATTGAGATCCGGGCTCTTCACTGGCCATGGCAGAACACTGACATTCCTGTCTTGCAGGAAATCACGCACAGAACGAGCAGTATGGCTGGTGGCATTGTCATGCTGGAGGGTCATGTCAGGATGAGCCTGCAGGAAGGGTACCACATGAGAGAGGAGGATGTCTTCCCTGTAACGCACAGCGTTGAGATTGCCTGCAATGACAACAAGCTCAGTCCGATGACGCTGTGACACACCGCCCTAGACCTTGACAGACCCTCCACCTCCAAATCGATCCCGCTCCAGAGTACAAGCCTCGGTGTAACACTCATTCCTTCGACGATAAACACGAATCCGACCATCACCCCTTGTGAGACAAAACC
The DNA here is from genome assembly GCF_016432855.1 of Salvelinus namaycush. Taxonomy (NCBI): domain Eukaryota; kingdom Metazoa; phylum Chordata; class Actinopteri; order Salmoniformes; family Salmonidae; genus Salvelinus; species Salvelinus namaycush. The sequence continues at coordinate 29,729,727 of NC_052307.1, forward strand.
GCGACTCGTCAGTGAAGAGCACTTTTTGCCAGTCCTGTCTCGTCCAGCGACGGTGGGTTTGTGCCCATAGGCGACATTGTTGCCGGTGATGTCTGGTGAGGACCTGCCTTACAACAGGCCTGCAAGCCCTCAGTCCAGCCTCTCTCAGCCTATTGCGGACAGTCTGAGCACTGATGGAGGGATTGTGTGTTCCTGGTGTAACTCAGGCAGTTGTTGTTGCCATCCTGTACCTGTCCCGCAGGTGTGATGTTCGGATGCCACTGCGAGGACGATCAGCTGTCCGTCTTGTCTCCCTGTAGCGCTGTCTTAGGTGTCTCACAGTACGGACATTGCAATTTATTGCCCTGGCCACATCTGCAGTCCTCATGCCTCCTTGCAGCATGCCTAAGGCACGTTCACGCAGATGAGCAGGGACCCTGGGCATCTTTCTTTTGGTGTTTTTCTGAGTCAGTAGAAAGTGAGCATTTCTCCTTTGGCATATCAAGAGCTGTTTTAAGGGCGGGGGGGGGGGGGGGGGGGGGGGGGGGGGGGGGGCTTCACAAACCATGCCAGCCCAGGACCTCTACATCTGAGGGAGGTGGGGGGGGGGTACGGAGGAGTAATAAAGCCCTTTTGTGGGAAAAAAACTCATTCTGATTGGCTGAGCCTGGCTCCCCAGTGGGTGGGCCTGTGCCCTCCCAGGCCCACCCATGGCTGCGCCCCTGCCCAGTCATGTGTAATCTGTAGATTAGAGCCTAATTAGTTTATTTCAATTGACTGATTTCCTTCTATGAACTGTAACATAGTAAAGTCTTTGAAATTGTTGCATGTTGCGTCTATATTTTTGTTCAGTGTATTTATTTAACCTTAATTTAACTAGGCAAGTCAATTAAAAACAAATTCTAATTTACAATGATGGCCTACCAAGAAGCAAAAGGCCAACCTGCGGGGACAGGGCTGGGATAAAGTGTTTAAATGTAGGACAAAGCACACATCACGACAAGAGAGACACAACAACACAACATAAAGAGAGACCTAAGACAACAACACAGCATGGCAGCAACACATGACAACACAGCATGGTAGCAACACAACATGACAACAACACGGTAGCAAAACAACATGGCAGCAGCACAAACATGGTACAAAACAACAAGTTCAAAGCCTGAACAACTAGTACAGTGGATCTTTGAATCAAAAACGCAGAGCATCTTTTTTTTTTTTTACCCCTTTTTTCTCACCAATTTCGTGGTATCCAATTGGTAGTAGTTACAGTCTTGTCTCATCGCTGCAACTCCCGTACGGACTCGGGAGAGGCGAAGGTCGAGAGCCATGCGTCCTCCAAAACACAACCCAACCAAGCTGCACTGCTTCTTGACACAATGCCCATCCAACCCGGAAGCCAGCCGCACCAATGTGTCAGAGGAAACACCGTACACCTGGCGACCTGGTGAGCATGCACTGCGCCCGGCCCGCCACAGGAGTCACTAGTGCGCAATGAGACAAGGACATCCCTGCCGGCCAAACCCTCCCTAACCCGGACGACGCTGGGCCAATTGTGCGCCCCCCATGGGCCTCCCGGTCACGGCCGGCTGTGACAAAGCCTGGACTCGAACCCAGAATCTCTGGTGGCACAGCTAGCACTGCGATGTAGTGCCTTAGACCACTGCGCCACCCGGGAGGCACAGAGCATATTTTTAAAACAGACATACCTCATCTTCACGACAACTTTGTCAATATGACTTGACCATGATAACGGACCATCAAATGTTACTCCTAGGAGTTCAGCTACTTCAATTTCTTCACAGAGTGTGGTCTCAGCCAGCTGTTTCGACACCTGCAAGGACTCAAGCACACAGTTGCACACATCCTGGGCCCTAGCAACCACCCTGGATACTACCCTAGCAAAGACCCAAGCAATAACCACTGCCACCCGCGTGGTGACCGACCGCCTCCTTTCTCTCTCTTACCTCTCTATGTGTACTGCCTTATCTTAAAACAGCTGGTCTGATCATTCTTAGGTCATTCCAGTAACCAGTGTACTGATCCTTCTCCATCTCATCATAGATACGAGTGTGTATTCACTCAGAAGGCTGCGTGTCTGTCTGCTCTGGAGTCCTGCTGTACAGACCTAATGCCACTCAGCCTCATAGGACCGTGCACACCCCAGGTACACACACACACACACACACACACACACACACACACACACACACACACACACACACACACACACACACACACACACACACACACACACACACACACACACACACACACACACACACACACACAAATACTTTATTTGAATCCACAAATCATAATTCATACAATAAGTATTCAAACACTTCAGAACAGGGATCTCTGGACACCTAAGGAAACAGATAGCACCTTCTCCACTCAGCAAGGCTGTTCATGACTGTAGACACGGAGTAGTACCTCGCTAGCTGCTTCGCCTTCGTCTTCTGTAGGCCTGCTATCTGAAGGCCAGGTACTGTCAGCTTGTGAACATGGATATGAGTGTGTACTCATCTCCATATATCAGCAAAGCAAGCTTGCACTGCTACCCGAGGCTGTTCAGGCGTGACACGAGGGGCTGGTGTTTAAGCAGCTTGGCAGGCAAGGCCTGCTCCATGTAGGAGTCAAATGAGCCGCCCCTTCCTCTGGCAACAACAGCCCCTCCCTCTGGCAACAACAGCCCCTCCCTCTGGCAACAACAGCCCCTCCCCCACAACAACAATATCTGGCTTATATGGCATACAAGAAGACACATTATCGTCAACGTCAAACCAGGCTCCTCTGACAAGAGCATGTTTGTATGTGTGCTGTTGGTGAGACCACGTGTCTCAACTCAGTAGCTACCACGTCGACAAGACGGCCATGTCTTGCAATGTACAAGTATTTCTATGTACGGCAACCATTAACAACTTGTGCAACAGACTCTATTACATTTAAGTCAGGGTGTAAAAGCACAGAAGGGATCATGGTATGCAGGGCACTAGAGTGCTAGGTTGTATTTCTTTGGTAGAACTTGCAGCCTTGCCTTAACAGTAAAGGTGAGACTGTCCTCGCCAATAATGGGGCACACGCGCACACACACAACTTCTCTCTTTGGTCTCTCTCTCTGGTCTCTCTCTCTGGTCTCTCTCTCTGGTCTCTCTCTCTGGTCTCTCTCTCTGGTCTCTCTCTCTGGTCTCTCTCTGGTCTCTCTCTCTGGTCTCTCTCTTTGGTCTCTCTCTCTGGTCTCTCTCTCTGGTCTCTCTCTTTGGTCTCTCTCTCTGGTCTCTCTCTCTGGTCTCTCTCTCTGGTCTCTCTCTCTGGTCTCTCTCTCTGGTCTCTCTCTTTGGTCTCTCTCTCTGGTCTCTCTCGGTTTCCCCCTCTCTTCTTCCTCCGATCTTTCCTTTCTCCCAGGGGGATGCCCCTTCATGCTGTGCCCAGATCTGGTACTAGCCGCGTGGGTGTGTGTGTGTGTGTGTGTGGACGTGTCTGTGTGTGTACGTGTGTACTTGTCTTGCCTTACTATGTTGTGAGTGATGTTGTGCCATGTGGAGCAGGTGTCCACCCATCTGTGCCAAAACCATAGAGACTAGACTGCTTATGAGCTGAGCCACGGTTTCACAGTCACACTCACTTACACATTAGACATCGGCTGCTGATAAAATGAACACTGAGAAACACATGACTGTGTGACTGTGAGATGAACGTCTATCTAAGGGAACGTTGTAAATATTCCACCCAGTGTGTCTGTTTCCCCTCTCCGCCCACAGCCCAGGGCCAGGGGTTACAAACAGGAAGAGCTTAGTGACAGACAGACAACCTCTTCTCTCTTCCTCTCTCAATAGCAGCTGGGCCCACCTGCTCTCTCTCTCACACCATCTCGCTCTCTCTTATCCCCCTACTCTGCAACTCTCTCAGGGTGTGAAACAGAAACCCAGATGAAGAGCTCATCATTAATCTCCAACACTCTCGTTTCTGTAGAATAAATATCCCTGATCCACTCTGCTGCTTTAATGACCTGACTTCTCTCCAAGAAAACCTTTTTACTCTGTTACTACACACTGTCAAACACACACACACACACACACACACACACACACACACACACACACACACACACACACACACACACACACACACACACACACACACACACACACACACACGTTCGCATGCGCACAAACACACACATGCACAGGCACACACAGATGGGGATATGTTTCAGGTGCGGTGTGTGTACAGAGTTTGAAGTGGAGGATATTCTGTGCCTGCTCCCCTCTATGTAAAGCGGAGCCCAACAGAGATCTGCACGCGCTGCACAGGCCCTCACACACACACTGTGTATGGCAGGGCTACAGGTACGTACACACACACACTGTGTATGGCAGGGCTACAGGTACGTACACACACACACACACACACAGAGGTACATTTTTGTCTCTGTGTGTGTCAGTTAGAGGTTGTGGAGGTGGAGCTTCAGTTCAAAAGATGTCTGTTTTCTCTGCAGGCCAACCAATCACAACAGCTCCACTACAAAGTAACATTACTGTGTGTGTGTGTGTGTGTGTGTGTGTGTGTGTGTGTGTGTGTGTGTGTGTGTGTGTGTGTGTGTGTGTGTGTGTGTGTGTGTGTGTGTGTGTGTGTGTGTGTGTGTGTGTGTGTGTGTGTGAGAGAGAGAGAGAGCTGTGTTTACATTTACATTTTAGTCATTTAGCAGACACTCTTATCCAGAGCGACTTAAAGTTAGTACATTCATCTTAAGATAACTAGGTGGGAAAACCACATCACAGGCATAGAAAGTATATTTTTCCTCAATGATGTAGCTATTAGTAGAGTCAGAGCTAGAAGTGGGAGTCAAGTGCAAGTGCGGGGAGGTCGAGATGAGGAGGATTATTTAAGATACTGTTTGAAGAGGTAGGGTTTCGGAAGATGGGCAGGGGCTCTGCTGTCCTAGCTTCAGGGGAAGCTGGTTCCACCATTGTGGTGCCAGGACAGAGAAGAGCTTGGACTGGACTGAGCGGGAGCTGCCCTCCCATACGGGTGGGAGGGCCAAGAGACCTGAGGTGGCAGAAAGGAGTACTCGGGTTGGGGTGTAGGGTTTAAGCATATCCTAAAGGTAGGGAGGGGCAGTTCCTCTTGCTGTTCCGTAGGTAACCACCATGGTCTTGTAGTGGATGCGAGCTTCAACTGGAAGCCAATGGAGTGTGCAGAGGAGCAGGGTGACATGAGGGAACTTGGGAAGGTTGAAAACCAGGCGGGTTGCAGCGTTCTGGATAAGTTGCAGGGGTTTGATGGCACAAGGGGGAGCCCAGCCAACAGCGAGTTGCAGTAGTCCAGACGGGAGAGGACAAGTGCCTGGATTAGCACCTGCACCACTTCCTGTGTGAGGTAGGATCGTACTCTACGGATGTTGTAGAGCATGAACCTGGAGCGGGTCACTGCTTTGATGTTTGCATAGAACAACAGGGTGTTGTCCAGGGTCACGCCAAGGTTCTTTGCACTCTGGGAGGGCGACACTGTGGAGTTGTTAACTGTGAGGTCTTTGAGTAGGCAGGCCTTCCCTGGGAGGAAGAGCAGTTCCGTCTTGTCGAGGTTGAGCTTGAGTTGGTGGGCCGACATCCAGGTTGAGATATCTGCCAGGTACGCAGAGATTTGTGTCACTACCTGGGTGTCAGAAGAGGGGAAGGAGAGAAGTAGTTGAGTGTCATCCACATAGCAATGATAGGAGAGACCATGTGAGGATATGATGGAGCCGAGTGACTTGGTGTATAGAGAGAAGAGGGGCTAGAACCGAGCCCTGGGGGACACCAGTAGTGAGGGTATGTGGTGCAGACACAGATCCTCTCCACGCCACCTGGTAGGAGCAGCCTGCCAGGTAGGAGGCAATCCAAGAGGGTGCAGAGCCTGAGATGCCCAGCCCTGAGAGGGTGGAGAGGAGGATTTGATGGTTCACAGTGTTGAAGGCAGCAGATAGATCTAGGAGGATGAGAACAGAGGCGAGAGAGTCAGCTTTGACAGTGCGGAGAGCCTCCGTGACACAGAGAAGAGCAGTCTCAGTTGAGTGACCTGTCTTGAAGCCTGACTGTTGTGGGTCAAGAAGATCATTCTGAAAGAGATAACAAGAAAGTTGATCGGAGACAGCACGCTCAAGTGTTTTGGAAAGAAAAGAAACGGCTACAGGTCTATAGTTTTGACGTCAGATGAGTTTCTTGAGGAGGGGAGCAAATCAGGCTATTTTGACATCAGAGGGATGTCGTCAACCTTTTTTTCAAAGTGGTTGACAAAGTCGTCCGCAGAGATGGAGGGGTTGGAGGATTAAGGAGGGAGGAGAAGGTAGAGTTTCCTAGGGTTAGAAGAAGCTTGAAATTTAGAGTGGTAGAATGTGGCTTTAGCAGCAGATACAGAGGAAGAGAAGGTAGAGAGGAGGGAGTGAAAGGATGATAGGTCCTCCGGAAGTTTAGATTTCCTCCATTTTCACTCAGCTGCCTGCAGCCCTATTTTGTAAGCTCGCAATGAGTCACTCAGCCACCGAGCAGAAGGGGAGGGCCCAACCGGTCGGTAGGAAAGGGGACAGTGTGAGTCATAAGATGCGGAAAGGGAGGAGAGTAGGGTCGAAGAAGCAGAATCAGGAGACAGGAGGGAGAAGGATTTAGCAGAAGGAGAGAGCGAAGATTGCGACGGCGCATGACCATCTGGTTAGGGCTGAGTGGTTAGGGTCGGAGGAAAGGGAGACAGGAAACAAAGTAGTGATCAGAGACCTGTATGGGGTTTGCATTGAGATTAGTAGGCTAGCAGCCTCTAGTAAAGAGGAGGTCAAGAGTATTGCCTGCCTTGTGAGTTGGAGGGGATTTGGAAAGGGTGAGGTCAAAAGAGTCGAGGAGAAATAGAGTTGGAAAGAAATTAATCGAAGGCAGACATCGGGAGGTTGAAGTCGCCAAGTACGAAGAGTGGTGAGCCATCATCATGAAATGAGCTTATCAAGGTGTCAAGCTCATTGAGGAGCTCTCCAAGGGCACCTGGTGGGTGATAGATGACAACAATGTTAAGCTTACGTAGACAAGTGACAGTGACAGCATGGAATTCAACTGAGGAGATGGACAGGTGAGAGAGGGAGAAAAGAGAATCTCCACTTAGGAGAAATGAGTAGACCTGTGCCACCACCGCAATGAGCAGATGCTCTCAGACTATGAGAGAAAACAGTCAGTTGAAGAAAGAGCAGCTGGAGTAGCAGTGTTCTCTGGGGTGATCCATGTCTCCGTCAGGGCCAAAAAGTCAAGGGACTGAAGGGCAGCATAGGCTGAGATGAACTCAGCATTCTTGACCGCAGATTTGCAGTTCCAAATGCTGCCAGGGACCCGGAATTCCACATGGGTTGTGCGCGTAGGGTACACTAAATTAGAAGGGTTGCAGCCAAGGGGTGGGGAGCGTCTGTAAAGCCTACAGAGAGAGGTGCAAACAGGTCTAGAAAACACACACACATAGTTGACAAAGCTACAAAAGACCAAAATGAGATCATCTGTAAAACAACTAGGTAAGATAGTCAAGTGAGAGAGTGGAGCCCTACCTCTCTTTCCTTCCTCGAACAACTAGGCCACTGGAAAGACAGGCAGCAGTTCACACACCAAGCAGGCCACTGGAAAAACAGGCAGCAGTTCACACACCAGCAGGCCACTGGAAAGACAGGCAGCAGTTCACACACCAAGCAGGCCACTGGAAAGACAGGCAGCAGTTCACACACCATGCAGGCCACTGGAAAGACAGGCAGCAGTTCACACACCAAGCAGGCCACTGGAAAGACAGGCAGCAGTTCACACACCATGCAGGCCACTGGAAAGACAGGCAGCAGTTCACACACCAAGCAGGCCACTGGAAAGACAGGCAGCAGTTCACACACCAAGCAGGCCACTGGAAAGACAGGCAGCAGTTCACACACCAAGCAGGCCACTGGAAAGACAGGCAGCAGTTCACACACCAAGCAGGCCACTGGAAAGACAGGCAGCAGTTCACACACCAAGTAGACCACTGAGAAGACAGTCAGCAGTTCACACACCAAGCAGGCCACTGGAAAGACAGGCAGCAGTTCACACACCAAGCAGGCCACTGGAAAGACAGGCAGCAGTTCACACACCAAGCAGGCCACTGGAAAGACAGGCAGCAGTTCACACACCAAGCAGGCCACTGGAAAGACAGGCAGCAGTTCACACACCATGCAGGCCACTGGAAAGACAGGCAGCAGTTAAAGTAGATGGCCCTGGCTAGCAAAAAGACAGTACTAGACCACAACAGATAAAAACAAAAAAAGTATACTTATCACACCTGGAGATATCAGGAGTCCTCTCGCTATAGATTGAAGGACACTGAGATGGAGCCTGGGAAGCTGGTTATATACGCTCAAAAAAGAGATGAAACCAATCCCCCTCCGACACAGCCATTGATTACCAAAACAAGTCACAAATTGAATACCAGTGCTTGCCCAGTCTATTAGAAGTGATGCAGTCTCAAAATCCCCTCTGTCAACCTTACCCAATCACAACTTTCCTCAGAGAGGAAATGCCCAATCAGCCATGTCCAATCAAAATACTCCTGACAGGGTCCAATAAGAGCGCAGGTCTTACTAGTGTAACATCCGACGTCTGCGAGCTCTCTGTCTCCCAGCAGCCAGGGTCACCCAAAGGCCTGCCAATCAGAGGTCAGAGAGGAGCAGTAAGGGCCCGTCCAGACCGCCCTGGCAGAGCTGGGTGGGTTCCAATTCTCTTCCCTTATCCCTGGAGTGTGCACTTGTTCACTACCCCTTATGGAGGTAAAACATTGGACACTTTAGAGAAAGTGTTTGGGGAAGAGAGAAAGGGATCCAAAAGAGAGGGAGGGAGATGAGAGGTAATGAAGGAGAGAGGGTATGGGTCTCTCTAGGTGCTGTGAGGAGAGGTACTTAGAGGCTTTGAGCTGTGGAGTCAGACAGAGTCCACGTCTAGATACATTACCTCACACTGCTCCAGCCACGCATGACAGAGAGACTGTGTGTGTCTGAAGTAACCAGCACCTATCTGTGTTTTTATGGGGTTGACCTCACACACACACTCGCTCTGCGCTCCAGATGTCTGTGCCTCAATGCCTCAGTTCTTATGTTGTAGTGGTGAAGTTGTCCTGTACTGTAGCTCTTAACAAACATGAACTGGTTTGGATTTAGCTGTGTTCTTTCTATTTTTCTAGCTGAGAATGATTTTTGAAATATATTTTTCATATAAATTAATAAAATAGTGTTTGTGTATGAACTGTGGTGTATGTCTGCTATGGAGTGTAGTGTGTGTATGTCGGCTATGGAGTGTAGTGTGTGTATGTCGGCTATGGAGTGTAGTGTGTGTATGTCGGCTATGGAGTGTAGTGTGTGTATGTCGGCTATGGAGTGTAGTGTGTGTATGTCGGCTATGGAGTGTAGTGTGTGTATGTCGGCTATGGAGTGTAGTGTGTGTATGTCGGCTATGGAGTGTAGTGTGTGTATGTCGGCTATGGAGTGTAGTGTGTGTATGTCGGCTATGGAGTGTAGTGTGTGTATGTCGGCTATGGAGTGTAGTGTGTGTATGTCGGCTATGGAGTGTAGTGTGTGTATGTCGGCTATGGAGTGTAGTGTGTGTATGTCGGCTATGGAGTGTAGTGTGTGTATGTCGGCTATGGAGTGTAGTGTGTGTATGTAGGCTATGGAGTGTAGTGTGTGTATGTCGGCTATGGAGTGTAGTGTGTGTATGTCGGCTATGGAGTGTAGTGTGTGTATGTCGGCTATGGAGTGTAGTGTGTGTATGTCGGCTATGGAGTGTAGTGTGTGTATGTCGGCTATGGAGTGTAGTGTGTGTATGTCGGCTATGGAGTGTAGTGTGTGTATGTAGGCTATGGAGTGTAGTGTGTGTATGTCGGCTATGGAGTGTAGTGTGTGTATGTCGGCTATGGAGTGTAGTGTGTGTATGTCGGCTATGGAGTGTAGTGTGTGTATGTCGGCTATGGAGTGTAGTGTGTGTATGTCGGCTATGGAGTGTAGTGTGTGTATGTCGGCTATGGAGTGTAGTGTGTGTATGTCGGCTATGGAGTGTAGTGTGTGTATGTCGGCTATGGAGTGTAGTGTGTGTATGTCGGGTATGGAGTGTAGTGTGTGTATGTCGGCTATGGAGTGTAGTGTTAGGTACATCACTGGCTTTGTTCCACATGGTCTGGGTGGTCAGGCAAATGACAGCAACCTGCTTTCTACAGCTCAGAGGTAGTTGCGTTGGTATACAGGACCAGGAACACAAAAAGAGCATCTTTTTTCTATGCTTCCTTTACCCTTTTCCTCCCTTCCTTTACCCTTTTCCTCCCTTCCTTTACCCTTTTCCTCCCTTCCTTTCTGCCTATGTCCTTTCCATTATGAGTTGTAGTACCTGCGACCCTGACATTTTCATTTCATTTTCCCAGTCTGGCTCCCCCTCCCCTCCCTCTCCTCTCTACTCCCATCCTCCTCTCCACTACATTCTCTCGCTCTCTTTCTCTCTCTGTCTCTCTCTCTCTATCTCTCTACCTCCCTCTCTCCTGTTTTCTGGGGCAGCTCCTTTCTTCCCCCTGAAAGCCTCAGAGTGAAAACAACAGAAATAAACCAAGATGAAGAAAGAGAAATATATAACAAAAAAACATGTGAAGTCACTCTTTCAGAATGCGCCTCTTTCCTCATTCTTTATCTTGCTCTTCTCTCTTTCATCATATTAAAAAGAGCCTTTATTATCTGCTCTCTCATGAATTACACATGAGCAGCACCTCTCTCTCTCTCTCTCTCTCTATCTTCCCCCTCCTTCACTCCCCCCATCCCCTCTCTCTCTGCCTCCATCTCTCTCTCTCTGCTCTCCCAGATGGTGTAGTTCAGGTCATATCCTGTGTGTTTGGAGGGTAACTGGGTTACTGTCTGTTCTGTTGTTCTCACTCATCTGTCTATGAAGAGAAAACAGGAACAGCACATTCATGTAATAACATTTAGACACACACCCTTTCAAAGCGGATTGAGAACCTATCAACATTTCCAATAGAGGCAAGGGATGCAGTTTTGCCACTGTATCTCTATCTATGCCAGTGGTACTCAACTATTTGAGAAGGTCCGGTCACACAAATTTCCTAGGTGGCAAAGGTTCGGATGGATATTGCCATTTATCTACGTTGTAACAAGCCCCCACCTCACAACCAATGCTACCCCAAACTGTTCAAACTGTTCACATTCCTCTTGTTGATGGAGAAAACATTTAGCCGTTTAAAGCTAATTTCCTGTAATTCTACACATTTTGCCATGGGGCGGAGCGAACATTTTGCACTTTTAATGCTAACTTCCTGCAATTTTACACATTTTGTCATGTCTTACGTGTGTTCATATGGTACATGAGTGACTCAACGTCAATACGGGCCCCATGGGGGTTGAACATCCTGTGCACGTAAAGTGTTTAGAGTGGCCCAGAGGTGCATTCATATGGAGATATCTGCTTTAACATATCCACTTTAACCAGCGGGCCCCTTCTCTCTCTCTCTCTCTCTCTCTCTCTCTCTCTCTCTCTCTCTCTCTCTCTCTCTCTCTCTCTCTCTCTCTCTCTCTCTCTCTCTCTCTCTCTCTCTCTCTCTCTCTCTCTCTCTCTCTCTCTCTCTCTCTGTCTTTGTCTCTCTCTCTCTAGTTCTCTCTCTCTCTCTCTCTTTGTTCCTCTTTGTTTCTCTCTCTCTCTCTCTCTCTCTCTCTCTCTCTCTCTCTCTCTCTCTCTCTCTCTCTCTCTCTCTCTCTCTCTCTCTCTCTCTCTCTCTCTCTCTCTCTCTCTCTTTTTCTTTCCTGCTCCAGTCTTCACAGATCTGCCTCTCCCTTCTCCTGAGCTGTTCTCTGTCACAACACCCATCTGTGAAGATTGTATGTTCCTGTTGTCCAAGCAGATATGGGAGGAATAGATGAAGGTGATGAAGATAGTGACTGGAGCTCATTGTCTGGCTGCCAGTGGAGGTGTGCGTGACTCTTATCATATGTCAGAGTGCGACTGTGTGAGTGTCAATAATGATATGCATGCTCTGGGCTCTGGTTTGATCTGCACTGTCTGAGGTGTCCTCTGCTCACCTTTGTCTGAAGGGGAAGAGAGGAGAGAGGGAGGGAGATAGAGAAGAGAGTGGGGAGGGAGGGAGGCAGATAGAGAGGATGGTAAAGAGGAAGGCAGGTAGGAGGGGAGGAAGAGGAGAGGGGAAGGGAAGGGGGGGACTGCTCTTTTCTCTGACAGTGGCAGAGCAGGAAACAGCTCTGATCATGCTATTGTTAGATGTGTGTGAGTGTGTGCACACACATTGTTAGAAACATCTCACATTGTTAAAAATGAAGTGATCCCTGTGCCTAATGCAGGTGCTGTCTGATCTGCCACATACACACACACACACACACACACACACACACACACACACACACACACACACACACACACACACACACACACACACACACACACACACACACACACACACACACACACACACACACACACACATAAGTCTGTTCTAGTTAGCGCGCAATATAATCAAATCCGCAGTGCAGTATTCTCACAGAGAGCTAGTAGTTATGTTTCTTTGGGTGTGTTTGTGTCATGCTGGGATATGGCCTCTGGTTGACATTTCCAGTACCTGAGCAACAGTACTCTGACACAGACATACACACATATATATACACACACACACACACACACACACACACACACACACACACACACACACACACACACACACACACACACACACACACACACACACACACACACACACACACACACACACACACAGACTCAGCAATTGATCTTCCCTCTCTTACCCTGAGCAATTACCTCCCTAGTTATTCAGAATCCATCATCAGCGCCCTACCGACCATTAGCCAAGAAACGAGAGGGGTGGAGTGTGTGTGTGTGCATGCGTGTGCGTGCGTGTGTGTGTATTAACGCACACAAACACATTCAGTCTCATCTTCACGTCACTGTATGTAGCAGGCAGATCGCTCAAGATTGACTTCAAAATTGGATGTCTGTCCATGTCCTGAGGATGTCGGGAATTGCCTTCAAAACCGGCCACTAGGGGAAACAGTGAGCGCTATTACCGTCAAGTATACTTGGGTTAAGTAGGCTTGGGGTAATCCCATGACTCTGGATCCGAAGGTCATGTTCAATCCCACTGGTAGACACACATTTTTTTAAATTCCAAACGCCCACGCCAGTAGAAATCCACTTTTTTTGAGCTGAAAGACGATGGCCACAGCATACCCATTATGCTGCACAACAACTTATGTCAATAGGCCATCGTTTTAGTCAAAGTATGATATATTTGGGCTTGAAGTGACAAATCTGAACTGTCCACTTTGTGCAAATCCGTGTGAATGTAGTGTCTTTTCCTGTGATATACATAATATTTTCAGCCTACGTTTAATTTCAGGGCTGGGTTTTATTTGAATGTTACCACCCACCAGCATGGCATTGTTTATTAATCAGAAACAGCTGCAAAGTTATTCTGCTTTGCGACTGAGATGAGACAAACAGAGTTGTGTCCACTTGGCCGCCTGAGACATGGAGCAAATTAAATTAGGGGGTGCAAACTTGTGTTTTTGTACCTCCCCCCTTTTTCCACTGAAAATTATCAAAATTCATTGGATCGTTTGAAAATGTTCATTTATTTTTTAGCTAATCTGTATACCATTTTAGAAATGCTATAATTGCGTGATATGATAGCATTTTGCAAACCTGCTCCTCCTGTCACCCCAAGATAAACAGTTAACCAGTAAAGTTTTGCTTGACTACACGCTCCACTGCTTTGATTGGTGTAACGTTAGCTAGAAACCAGAAGATAATATCCAGATAATGAAAAGACACCCACGAAAGAAAATTGAAGGAACTTATAGTAACATGTAATTTACAGCATGCATGATCATGAGCAAAGTCATTGGAGCCTATCATTTCGCTTCCCCTGTGAGAACGATGAGCACGGGCTGACCTGGCTTTGCTCTACCGCAACCGAAGCCTGCCAGCAGCCTGCCAGCAGCCTACTTACCAAAGGTTGGTGTCCATTACAATGTAGTAAACTGCATATCCACTATCTTTCAATAGTTATCCATGTAACCGGAGCTTCATCTTATTCTTTCTTACTATTTGTATGGCGGATTCTCGGTCGCAGTTTTTGGAAAATGCCCAAACTTTGGAGACAACAATAGATGGTGAAGTCAAAGATAGGCTAGGGGTTTCCATCTGTGGCAAAGTTTTCCCTAAATCAATGCTTATGACAAATCCAGCTCCAGAACCAGCCATAGAGCCAGCTGGCTAATCTTATGAATACGGTGTAGTTAAATAAACCCCGCAACAGATAACATTAGCTAGCTAGATAAGGATTACAAGATAGCTAGCTAGTTAGCTAGATAAGGATAGCAAGATAGCTAGCTAGTTAGCTAGATAAGGATAGCAAGATAGCTACCTAGTTAGCTAGATAAGGTTAGCATGCTAGCTAACTACACTGACAGCTACCAGTGCCCTATTTGTTGATGTTTATCAACTCCAAGTGGAAATTCCCACACCCAATTTGTGAATATGAATAAGTAGCCTTTGCCATTCTTCGGCGTTGGAACCTAAACATGAATTTCCTCTCTAGGACAGGAAATTATGCCGAAATAGTGGCGGCAACTTACTCTGGGGGGGGTCCTTTAACCCTTAGCTAAACCATTTGAAATGAATGCCTAAACTTAATGTATTAACCCTATCAAAAACCTTAAGCCTTAATGAGCAACTTCAAAATGTGATGTTTGGAGAAACAGATCGATCCCACGGTGTTAAAAACACTTTGAAATGTGATGTTTTGAAAACATGGCTAAACGTCAGAATCTTATTGCTAAAACTGTGAGATCTTGTTGACATGAAGAGCCGGCTGAGAAAGCAAGTTTCTTTCGTGTCTCTCTCTCTTTAAATATGACAGGCTGACAGAGTGGCCAAGCAGCAGGGTGTGTGTGTGTGTGTGTGTGTGTGTGTTTGTGTTTCTGTTTGTGTGAGACACATTCTACCTCACACACCCTTCTGCGTGGCCACTCTGTCAGCCTTTCATATTTAAAGAGCCATTAAAGGTGCTCCCAAGACCCTGGCTCACATTAATGATGTCACTGTGCACAGCGGCTCATATTAATGATGTAACAGCAGCCAAGAATGTATGTCTGAGTGTTTGTGTGTGTGTGTGTGTGTGTGTGTGTGTGTGTGTGTGTGTGTGTGTGTGTGTGTGTGTGTGTGTGTGTGTGTGTGTGGTGTGTGTGTGTGTGCATGCGGAGGGGGGCAGTGCCTCATCTGTAACACGGCACGACCTTGATGCGCAGCCCTGTGTGGATGGATGGGGGGATGGGGGAAGATGGAGAGAGTGAGGGAAGAGAGGAGGAGGGAGGAAGAGAGGCGTAGGGTCTCTCTGTAATCTTTGTCTCCAGTGTTTTTCCTCTCATAGGCTTCCCTGTACCATGAGTTCTCACAGTGCAGTATAAACAGACAGGATTAGACCCCATAACAACATGGAACATGGCTCCAACCAGGATTACAGTTTGGGGAGGGGTGGGGTGTGGGGGTAGATAGAGTGGAGCAGGGAGAGACAAGGGGTCTGCCCCAGAACTCTGTTCACTGCTGCACCTTGCACCGATATTGGTATAAATCAGATCAAATCAGATCCAATCTATATTTGTGTCAAAAGTAGTGAGTGGATGGGGTGAGGTAGGGAGCTATCATTCCATTTAGATGTTTAATGTTGTCAAAAACGGCACTGCTCTGACGAGCAGGAGAGGAGAGGAGGAGAAGTGAGAGAGGGGAGAGAGAGAGAGAGGGAGGGAAAGAGAGGGGAGAGGTCAGGTTACCATGTGGCTGGAGAGGAAGGCTGTGTGTGTGTGTGTGTGTGTGTGTGTGTGTGTGTGTGTGTGTGTGTGTGTGTGTGTGTGTGTGTGTGTGTGTGTGTGTGTGTGTGTGTGTGTGTGTGTGTGTGTGTGTGTGTGTGTGTGTGTGTGTGTGTGTGTGTGTGTGTGTGTGTGTGTGTGTTGCATTGCTGACTCCAGTGTTCTACTCCTCCCCAAGGTTGCAGTGTGTTTATAAGTGTGAGCTAAAAGGATTTAGAATGATTTTATACCCTGACGTATGAGGACATGGTTAGAGAGGGGCTTTATGTGAATGGTTAAATAGCTGGACATATTCTCTCTCTCTCTCTCTCTCTCTCTCTCTCTCTCTCTCTCTCTCTCTCTCCATGACTGTAGGGAAACTCTGTGAGTGTGATGTTGTATCCACAGGCAGCGTTTTTGTGTTTGTCTGTGTCTTTTTAATGAGGCTCCTCCCATCCAGATGAGTCTCTCTGTCACTGGGATTCAAACCCTTGACTGGTATTTACATCTGTAGTAGGCCAGGAGGAGCGTGTGTGTCTGTGTGTCTGTGTGTGTGTTTGTGTTTGTGTGTGTGTGTGGGTGAGTATTTTGTGAAGTCTGAGACTACCGACGTTCCCGACCCCCTCTTTTGTCTTGAGACAAAGCAGTGCTTGTGGCAATATTCCTCTAGGTCACGCATGCACATGTGCATGCACGCACGCACACAGACACACACGTATACGAATACACACAGTCGTGCTGAGTGTGTGAATGAGGGCCTCTTAGATGCTGAGGGGACAGCTGTATCCGTACTGTGCCCATGCTATGTGTGTGTGTGTCCATGTTGTGTGTGTGTGTCCATGCTGCATGTGTGTCCGTGCTGTGTGTGTGTGTGTCCATGTTGTGTGTGTGTGTCCATGCTGCATGTGTGTCCGTGCTGTGTGGTGTGGGGTGACAGCTGTGTACATGCTGAGGGTCCTTCATTGTGATGAAAATGTTGGGCATGCATGTCTGAAACTGCTATTCACACATAACCCCCTCATCAGAACACCCTTCACAGATAAATGGTAAGGGGTGTGTGTCTGTGTGCGTGTGTGAGTGTGAGCGTGCGTGCATGCTTGACGGGGAGTGTTAATACATTTGAACACTCAAGGGATATAATCTACATAAGTGACGGCTTCACAGAGCAGACACATTTTAAGGCAATTATCTCAACTGGTCTGTTTTAGTTAACACTCATCGGACTCCATTGTCCTCATGTAAATGCTGTGTGGAAAATGCACAGATCTTTGTAATGTTAAACATAACCTTAAACACTTCCAAATTTGACGTTCGCAAAAACGTTGAAATGTTATGTCTGAGAAACATGGAGGAACGTAAACATCTGCATCTGATTCCTAAGGCTGCAACTTCGAATCCAGTGATAGAACGTTTCTGGTATTAAAAGCCTTTGTTTTAATCCCAAACCTTAAAGTGGAACTGATAGCATTTTAGCAACATGAAATCTTATTAAAATATGTTCATATACTGTACACCCCCAGAAAGAATATTACACACCAAAAAAAAGATTCTTAGAATGTTTTGGAATTACGTATACTAAGGCATTTGTGAAAAATGTATACCAATATATGTATATATACAAAAAAAGTAGAATTCTTTTTTTAGGGGGTAGATCAGCGTAAATATTGCAGATAGATTGTAGCTAAAAAGCTATTTCTCATCCAGGACTGGAGTCTATGCAGACCGGTGCACCATAGCCAATCAGAGCTACAGTAGGCCTTTATACAAACAAGCCATTTGCCACACAGGCCTGCCATCATTCACTTTGAACTGGACTGTGTGTTTACAGACAGTTGCAACAGCGCAACTTTAGATCATTAGAACACATTCGCCAAAAGCCACAAAAATACACCTGAATGGATTTATGCAAATATTTACCTTGGGAGTCCTCTTACATTTGGAAACATTACATTCCTACTGATCAAACATCCATGAAAAGGTAGGCTATCTCTCCTGCAGTTATAAACATCATCAACAACAAGATCAACAACTAATGCTAGCCACAGCAAGATGAGCTATAATCTAACGAAACAACATTAGATAAACCCTGAAACTTCTCCAGCTAGTTGGCAGACAAAATTGCTCTGTTAAAAGATGGGGAATTGTAGCCTACTCGCTAGTTACAGTACCTCCAGACACAAATGAGAGAACACCTCACTCTGATGATTTTACTTGCCCTAGCAGAGCTGGTTAGGCTGTTTACATGTTATCTAGAATGTTCGTGACTAACTATTACTTTTTTGCCTAGGTTTACTGACACCGGTCATATTCATTGGGTGTTGCGCGTTTGTAAATTCATCAGTTATTCTGCACTCAGAATTTGCAAACGCAAGTGATATGCTAACTGGGTAACAGTCGTTCAAGTTCAGCGTAGCTAGCTAGCTACATAAATAGATACGCTAGCCTATTAACCACGTTATGACTGACTTGTGATCATTGCCCTTGATAGTTTGATTTTATTGACATTCCTAGCTTTAGTTACATTCGTCAGTTTTTGAAACTGAAACAATGAAACTGAAACAGTGCATCCCGAATGGAGGCAGCAAACGATGTACCAGGGCAGCTGTGATTTACAATCTGATAGCAACATTTTTGGACTACCAAAAAATGTATTGGTGAATTAACTATATCCAACTAATCTGCCAACAACGTCATGGAATGTTGAGTCAAATATAACCTGCTTTTAAAACCTCTTATGAAGTTGGTTTTGTAGCATAAACTGGGAATTTTATATTTTTGACTGATATTATGATCGTCTGTTTGTTGCATATCTGCAAAGTAGTTAAAACGCTGACAGTTCCACTTTAACCCTCACCTTATCCAAGATTTCGGAGTTAATGTCTAAACTTAACCTGAAAAATTTGGAGTTAATGCCTAACTTAACCTTAAACACTGCGAAATTTGACGTTTGCAACAACTTCAAAATTTGACATTTGAAAAACATGGATGAACGTCTAATTCTGACGTGAGATTGTGAGAGCTAGTTGAAATGTGCAGATGCACCTTGTTCAGTGAGTGGTTTTAATGATAGGAACATTTTCTTATTGTTTTTGAGCTATACACACACAAACCAGCGCCAAACATATCAGTGCAAATAGACGATAGGAACATAGGAACATTTTCTTATTGTTTTTTAACTATACACACAAACCAGCGCCAAAAATATCAGTGCAAATAGATTTTGACAAACAGCGATGTATACACTCACTGTTTCATTCACACACTCTGTCAGTGTTACACACACACACACACACACACACACACACACACACACACACACACACACACACACACACACACACACACACACACACACACACACACACACACACACACACACACACACACACACACTGTTTCATTCACACACTCTGTCAGTGTTGCACAAACACACACACACACACACACACACACACACACACACACACACACACACACACACACACACACACACACACACACACACACACACACACACACACACACACACACACACACACACACACACACACACCACGCACAGTGATTGTACAGTATGGCTGCAGTAGGAAGCTGTTGGTTCTGGTGGGTTATCTCTAGCCCCAGACGGGTTCTCAGTCTGCCAACCTTCCTGAACAGAACCCTGAGAAGGCCTGTGCTCCCCCTGACTCTACCATCCCTGCCTGACTTTACCATCCCTGGCTGACTCTACCACGCCTCTCCCCCATGGGACCTACAGTGGCAAGAAAAAGTATGTGAACCCTTTGGAATTATCTGGATTTCTGCACAAATTAGTCATAACATTTTATCTGATATTCATCTAAGTCACAACATCAGACAAACACAGTCTGCTTAAACTAATAACACACAAATTATTGTATTTTTCTTGTCTATATTGAATACATAATTTAAACATTCACAGTGTAGGTTGGGAAAGTATGTGAACCCCTAGGGTAATGACTTCTCCAAAAGCTAATTGGAGTCAGGAGTCAGCTAACCTGGAGTCCAATCATTGAGACGAGATTGGAGATGTTGGTTAGAGCTGCCCTGCCCTATAACACTCACAAAGAGTGTACTAGCCGCTGGGATTTTTGGCCATTCTTCAAGGCAAAATTGTTCCAGCTCGGGGCCTCCCGGGTGGCGCAGTGGTCTAAGGCACTGCATCGCAGTGCTAGCTGTGCCACCAGAGATTCTGGGTTTGAGTCCAGGCTCTGTCGAAGCCGGCCGCGACCGGGAGGCCCATGGGGCAGCACACAATTGGCCCAGCGTCGTCCGGGTTAGGGAGGGTTTGGCCGGCAGGGAGATCCTTGTCTCATCGTGCACTAGCGACTCATGTGGCGGGCAGGACGCAGGGCACGCTGACCAGGTCGCCAGGTGTACAGTGTTTCCTCCGACACATTGGTGCGGCTGGTTTCCGGGTTAGATGGGCATTGTGTCAAGAAGCGTTTCGGAGGACGCATGGCTCTCGACCTTCGCCTCTCCCGAGTCCGTACGGGAGTTGCAGCGATGAGACAAGACTGTAACTACTACCAATTGGATACCACGAAATTGGGGAGAAAAAAAGCGGTAAAAAGAAAAATATATATATTTTTTAAATTGTTCAAGCTCCTCATGTTGGATGGGTTCCGCTGGTGTACAGCAATCTTTAAGTCATACCACAGATTCTCAATTGGATTGAGGTCTGGGCATTGACTAGGCCATTCCAAGACATTTAAATGTTTCCCCTTAAACCACTGACGTGTTGCTTTAGCAGTATGCTTAGAATCATTGTCCTGCTGGAAGGTGAACCTCTGTCCCAGTCTCAAATCAGGTTTCCCTCAATAATTTCCTTGTATTTAGCACCATCTGTCATTCCTTCAATTCTGACCAGTTTCCCAGTCCCTGCCGATGAAAAACATCCCCACAGCATGATGCTGCCACCGCCATGCTTCACTGTGGGGATGGTGTTCTCAGGGTGATGTGAGGTGTTGGGTTTGCGTCAGACATAGCGTTTTCCTTGATGGCCAACAATATACATTTTAGTCTCATCTGACCAGAGTACCTTCTTCCATATATTTGGGGAGTCTCCCACATGCCTTTTGGTGAACACCAAACATGTTTGCTTATTTTTTTCTGGCCACTCTTCCGTAAAGCCCAGCTCTGTGGACAGATACTCCAATCTCCGCTGTGGAGCTTTGCATCTCCTTCAGGGTTATCTTTGGTCTCTTTGTTACCTCTCTGATTAATGCCCACCTTGCCTGGTCCGTGAGTTTTGGTGGGCGGCCATCTCTTGGCAGGTTTGTTGTGGTGCCATATTCTTTCAATTTTTTAATAATGGATTTAATGGTTCTCCGTTGGATGTTCAAATATCAGATATTTTTTTAGAACCCAACCCTGATCTGTACTTCTCCACAACTTTGTCCCTGACCTGTTTGGAGAGCTCCTTGGTCTTCATAGTGCCGCTACCTTGGAGGTGCCCCTTGCTTAGTGGTGTTGCAGATTCTTGGGCCTTTCAGAACAGGTGTATATATACTGAGATCATGTGACACTTAGATTGCACACATGGGGACTTTATTTAACTAATTATGCGACTTCTGAAGGTAGTTGGTTGCACCAGATCTTATTTAGGGGCTTCATAGCAAAGGGGGTGAATACATATGCACGCACCACTTTAAAAAAAAAAATTGAGGGGGAAACAAGTAATTTGGACTAATATGTGTATGTCCATTACATGAAATCCAAATATAAATCCTTTTAAATTACAGGTTGTAATGCAACAAAATAGGGAAAACCCCAAGGGGGTGAATACTTGTGCAAGGCACTGTAGTTTAAGCAGACTGTGTGTCTATTGTTGTGACTTAGATGAAGATCAGATTTCATGACCAATTTATGCAGAAGTCCATGTAATTCCAAAATGTTCACATACTTTTTCTTGCCACTGTACTTGTTGTGTGTATGTACTGACATGTACAGTTGAAGTCGGAAGTTTACATACACCTTAGCCAAATACATTTAAACTCAGTTTTTCACAATTCCTGACATTTAATCCCAGTAAAAATTCCCTGTCTTAGGTCAGTTAGGATCACCACTTTATTTTACGAATGTGAAATGTCAGAATAATAGTAGAGAGAATGATTTATTTCAGCTTTTATTTATTTTATCACATTCCCAGTGGGTCAAAAGTTTACATACACTCAATTAGTATTTGGTAGCATTGCCTTTAAATTGTTTAACTTGGGTCAAACGTTTTGGGTAGCCTTCCACAAGCTTCCCACAATAAGTTGGGTAAATTTTGGCCCATTCCTCCTGACAGAGCTCATGTAACTGAGTCAGGTTTGTAGGCATCCTTGCTCGCACACGCTTTTTCAGTTCTGCCCACACATTTTCTATAGGATTGAGGTCAGGGCTTTGTGATGGCCACTCCAATACCTTAACTTTATTGTCCTTAAGCCATTTTGCCACAACTTTGGAAGTATGCTTGGGGTCATTGTCCATTTGGAAGACTCATTTGCGACCAAGCTTTAACTTCCTGACTGATGTCTTGAGTTGATTCAATATATCCATATCATTTTCCTTCCTCGTGATGCCATCTATTTTGTGAAGTGCACCAGTCCCTCCTGCAGCAAAGCACCCCCACAACATGATGCTGCCACCCCCGTGCTTCATGGTTGGGATGGTGTTCTTCGGCTTGCAAGCCTCCCCCTTTTTCCTCCAAACATAACAATGGTCATTATTGCCAAACAGTTATATTTTTGTTTCATCAGACCAGAGGACATTTCTCCAAAAAGTACAATCTTTGTCCCCATGTGCAGTTGCAGACCGTGGTCTGGCTTTTTTATGGCGGTTTTGGAGCAGTGGCTTCTTCCTTGCTGAGCAGCCTTTCAGGTTATGTCGATATAGGACTCGTTTTGCTGTGGATATAGATTATTTTATACCTGTTTCCTCCAGCATCTTCACAAGGTCCTTTGCTGTTTTTCTGGGATTGATTTGCGTTCAAAGTACGTTCATCTCTAGGAGACAGAACGCATCTCCTTCCTGAGCGGTATGACGGCTGCGTGGTCCATTGGTTTTTATACTTGCATACTATTGTTTGTTGGAAAAATTACTTGTGTCATGCACAAAGTAGATGTCCTTACCGACTTGCCAAAACTATAGTTTGTTAACAAGAAATTTGTGGAGTGGTTGAAAAACGAGTTTTAATGACTCCAACCTAAGTGTATGTAAACTTCCGACTTCAACTGTATGTGTAACTGATAGATGCACACACACACACGCACACGCACACGCACACACACACACACACACACACACACACACACACACACACACACACACACACACACACACACACACACACACACACACACACACACACACACACTACATGTTAATGTTTTTGAATCTTTTGTCTGTAATTGTCACGGTTGTTGAAAGGAGAGGACCAAGGTGCAGCGTGGTGAGCGTACATTTTCTTTTATTTAATCAAAATGACGCCGAACAAAACAACAAACACTACAAAAACAAACCGTGAAGCTAAAGGCTATGTGCCCTAAACAAAGTCAACTTCCCACAAACACAGGTGGGAAAAAGGGCAGCCTAAGTATGGTTCTCAATCAGAGACAACGATAGACAGCTGTCCCTGATTGAGAACCCTACCCGGTCAAAACATAGAACTACAAAACATAGAACATAGAACATAGAATACCCACCCCAACTCACGCCCTTACCAAACCAAAATAGAGACATATAAAGGATCTCTAAGGTCAGGGCGTGACAGTAATGTATTTTTCGTTATATGACCTACCCCAGTAAGACTTGCTGTCGCCATTGGCGTCGGCTAATGGGGATCCTAATAAATCAAATCAAACCATCCCTGCCTGACTCTACCATCCCTGCCTGACTCTACCATCCCTGGCTGACTTTACCATCCCTGGCTGACTCTACCATCCCTGGCTGACTCTACCATCCCTGGCTGACTCTACCATCCCTGCCTGACTCTACCATCCCTGCCTGACTCTACCATCCCTGCCTGACTTTACCATCCCTGCCTGACTTTACCATCCCTTGCTGACTCTACCATCCCTGCCTGACTCTACCATCCCTGCCTGACTTTACCATCCCTGCCTGACTTTACCATCCCTTGCTGACACTACCATCCCTGCCTGACTCTACCAACCCTGGCTGACTCTACCATCCCTGCCTGACTCTACCATCCCTGCCTGACTTTACCATCCCTGCTACCATCCCTGCCTGACTCTACCATCCCTGCCTGACTCTACCATCCCTGCCTGACTCTACCATCCCTGCCTGACTCTACCATCCCTGCCTGACTCTACCATCCCTGCCTGACTCTACCATCCCTGCCTGACTTTACCATCCCTGCCTGACTTTACCATCCCTTGCTGACTCTACCATCCCTGCCTGACTCTACCATCCCTGCCTGACTTTACCATCCCTGGCTGACTCTACCACGCCTCTCCCCCATGGGACCTACAGTGGCAAGAAAAAGTATGTGAACCCTTTGGAATTATCTGGATTTCTGCACAAATTAGTCATAACATTTTATCTGATATTCATCTAAGTCACAACATCAGACAAACACAGTCTGCTTAAACTAATAACACACAAATTATTGTATTTTTCTTGTCTATATTGAATACATAATTTAAACATTCACAGTGTAGGTTGGGAAAGTATGTGAACCCCTAGGGTAATGACTTCTCCAAAAGCTAATTGGAGTCAGGAGTCAGCTAACCTGGAGTCCAATCATTGAGACGAGATTGGAGATGTTGGTTAGAGCTGCCCTGCCCTATAACACTCACAAAGAGTGTACTAGCCGCTGGGATTTTTGGCCATTCTTCAAGGCAAAATTGTTCCAGCTCGGGGCCTCCCGGGTGGCGCAGTGGTCTAAGGCACTGCATCGCAGTGCTAGCTGTGCCACCAGAGATTCTGGGTTTGAGTCCAGGCTCTGTCGAAGCCGGCCGCGACCGGGAGGCCCATGGGGCAGCACACAATTGGCCCAGCGTCGTCCGGGTTAGGGAGGGTTTGGCCGGCAGGGAGATCCTTGTCTCATCGTGCACTAGCGACTCATGTGGCGGGCAGGACGCAGGGCACGCTGACCAGGTCGCCAGGTGTACAGTGTTTCCTCCGACACATTGGTGCGGCTGGTTTCCGGGTTAGATGGGCATTGTGTCAAGAAGCGTTTCGGAGGACGCATGGCTCTCGACCTTCGCCTCTCCCGAGTCCGTACGGGAGTTGCAGCGATGAGACAAGACTGTAACTACTACCAATTGGATACCACGAAATTGGGGAGAAAAAAAGCGGTAAAAAGAAAAATATATATATTTTTTAAATTGTTCAAGCTCCTCATGTTGGATGGGTTCCGCTGGTGTACAGCAATCTTTAAGTCATACCACAGATTCTCAATTGGATTGAGGTCTGGGCATTGACTAGGCCATTCCAAGACATTTAAATGTTTCCCCTTAAACCACTGACGTGTTGCTTTAGCAGTATGCTTAGAATCATTGTCCTGCTGGAAGGTGAACCTCTGTCCCAGTCTCAAATCAGGTTTCCCTCAATAATTTCCTTGTATTTAGCACCATCTGTCATTCCTTCAATTCTGACCAGTTTCCCAGTCCCTGCCGATGAAAAACATCCCCACAGCATGATGCTGCCACCGCCATGCTTCACTGTGGGGATGGTGTTCTCAGGGTGATGTGAGGTGTTGGGTTTGCGTCAGACATAGCGTTTTCCTTGATGGCCAACAATATACATTTTAGTCTCATCTGACCAGAGTACCTTCTTCCATATATTTGGGGAGTCTCCCACATGCCTTTTGGTGAACACCAAACATGTTTGCTTATTTTTTTCTGGCCACTCTTCCGTAAAGCCCAGCTCTGTGGACAGATACTCCAATCTCCGCTGTGGAGCTTTGCATCTCCTTCAGGGTTATCTTTGGTCTCTTTGTTACCTCTCTGATTAATGCCCACCTTGCCTGGTCCGTGAGTTTTGGTGGGCGGCCATCTCTTGGCAGGTTTGTTGTGGTGCCATATTCTTTCAATTTTTTAATAATGGATTTAATGGTTCTCCGTTGGATGTTCAAATATCAGATATTTTTTTAGAACCCAACCCTGATCTGTACTTCTCCACAACTTTGTCCCTGACCTGTTTGGAGAGCTCCTTGGTCTTCATAGTGCCGCTACCTTGGAGGTGCCCCTTGCTTAGTGGTGTTGCAGATTCTTGGGCCTTTCAGAACAGGTGTATATATACTGAGATCATGTGACACTTAGATTGCACACATGGGGACTTTATTTAACTAATTATGCGACTTCTGAAGGTAGTTGGTTGCACCAGATCTTATTTAGGGGCTTCATAGCAAAGGGGGTGAATACATATGCACGCACCACTTTAAAAAAAAAAATTGAGGGGGAAACAAGTAATTTGGACTAATATGTGTATGTCCATTACATGAAATCCAAATATAAATCCTTTTAAATTACAGGTTGTAATGCAACAAAATAGGGAAAACCCCAAGGGGGTGAATACTTGTGCAAGGCACTGTAGTTTAAGCAGACTGTGTGTCTATTGTTGTGACTTAGATGAAGATCAGATTTCATGACCAATTTATGCAGAAGTCCATGTAATTCCAAAATGTTCACATACTTTTTCTTGCCACTGTACTTGTTGTGTGTATGTACTGACATGTACAGTTGAAGTCGGAAGTTTACATACACCTTAGCCAAATACATTTAAACTCAGTTTTTCACAATTCCTGACATTTAATCCCAGTAAAAATTCCCTGTCTTAGGTCAGTTAGGATCACCACTTTATTTTACGAATGTGAAATGTCAGAATAATAGTAGAGAGAATGATTTATTTCAGCTTTTATTTATTTTATCACATTCCCAGTGGGTCAAAAGTTTACATACACTCAATTAGTATTTGGTAGCATTGCCTTTAAATTGTTTAACTTGGGTCAAACGTTTTGGGTAGCCTTCCACAAGCTTCCCACAATAAGTTGGGTAAATTTTGGCCCATTCCTCCTGACAGAGCTCATGTAACTGAGTCAGGTTTGTAGGCATCCTTGCTCGCACACGCTTTTTCAGTTCTGCCCACACATTTTCTATAGGATTGAGGTCAGGGCTT